>NC_140591.1:208944525-209234525 GCF_964204655.1 Triturus cristatus | reverse complement strand
AGAAGGTGTCCCATCCTGCACAAAACTATTGCAGGCAATACAGGCGCCCTTGGAACATGGTGCACGGGTGCCATGTTGGCGCTTAGCTGCCAAAACGGCGTCAGTGCAAAGGGAAATGCCAGGAATACACCGTATTGCATAAATGCAGTGCATTCCTGGCCTTTTACTTTGGTGTAGGGCAGCGCAGCAAGGTGACTTGCTGTGCCTCCTTACGCTAAAATCTCATTAATGAGGGCTGTGGTACTTTGCTTCTGTGAATGATTGAGTTATTGGTTGAGGGGGATGTAAACCCTTCTCAAGCAACAACCACAATCCTTGTTAAGGTGAACCACAAAAAGTCACAAATTAGCCATTGCCTAACCCTTTAGTAGCCTGGCACAAAAGCAGTCAGGCTTAACTTAGAGACAATGTATAAAGTATTTATACAGCAGACAAACAGTAACAAAATTGTATTAACTATTTGATGCCAAAATGACAAAAATCTAATTAGGCCAACTGGAGTTATTAGTTTTATTAGGTTTTAGTGTAATACAGCGCCTAAAGGATTGTAGCGCCAACATGGACATCTAGTTGTGTGAGATTGGGGCAAAGTCGAAAGTTACAGCTGATCGTAATGGAGTGGGGTCCAGACACATGGGGGCCAATTCACAGAACTAACTTAAGACAAAATCCTAAACTTACTACTTTTGGTATTCACAGAAGTTAAGACTTTGTCTTAGATTTGTTTTAAGACTACTTTTGGTATTCACAGAAGTTAGGATTTTGTCTTAAGTTTGTCTTAAGACAAACTTAAGACAGACTTAAGACAGACTTAAGACAGACTTAAGACAAACTTAAGACAGACTTAAGACTGACTTAAGACAAACTTAAGACAAAATCCTAACTTCTGTGAATACCAAAAGTAGTAAGTTTAGGATTTTGTCTCAAGTTAGTTCTGTGAATCGGGCCCAAGGAGTGGATTGGGCTCGGTCTTGGTTTACCTTTGAACTTAGAAGAAATGTCAAAGAAATTGTAACGTTCAGCAGAGCAAGGCAGCCAACAGTGTCTGAGGAAGAAGTATCGTCGTCAGTGAGCTACAGGACAAATTCACGGTGAAGATTTCTACGTTCAGGCTTAGTCTATTTTTCGGAAGTCAAAAATCTTCAGCGGTACAAAGCTGCAGGCTGTAGCCACACGAGTGTCCATGAAGCCTGTTACCCTTCCAGAGAGGAGCCACTTGATAGTGTTTACTGGGCGGAGAAGAATACAGTGGTTGCTACCACCAAGTCGTTTTGACTGGCATTTCACCTTGGACGGATCGGTGAGCAGGTAGGTCCGCATCTCCTCTTGGTTTTCAGTGTACTTTTTGGCAGACGTTTTCCCAGGTTTTGGATTTTGGCTGTTTGTGCACCTTTAGCAAAACGTCCAAGGGCTCAGGGCTGGAAGGCCCCATTTGGAGAGTCAGGACTCACTTCAGGCTGGTTCAAATTGCAGTTGTTGGATATTCTTGTGTCCCTGTAGCTTTGAACAGGAGGCTAGCAAGCAAGGCCCTGGAGTCCCTATGATGATCCTAGGTTCAAGCAGAAAAGCAGGTCTCAAGTAGCAGGGCAGTTCTTCTGTCCAGAAGTGAACTGAAAAGTGGATCTGTGGGTCTTATTTTTATACCTGGTGCCAACTTTGAAATGGAAGAATCTTCTAGAGTTTTCCCTCCACAGATGGTCCTGGAATTTACTGCCTCCCTGACCAGGCTCCACTGGGCCTGTGGTCAAAAAAGGATAGTATGAAGTTTCTGTGTGCTGAAGCAGCTTCTTTAAGATGTAATCACAGCTCCTTCCCTTTGCGTTACAATCTGGGAAGAATACACAAAGGCCAACTGACTACTACACCTAGTAATGTGACCCAGGATACAGGCTGCAGGACAAGAAAATTTTAACTTTCTAAAAGTGTTTTTTTCAGAATTGTGACTTAAAACCTGACTATTCGATTAGATAGGATTTTAGATTACAATTCCTTAGATGCTAAACATGACTTTTCTAACTGTTCCCAAACAAAAGTTATCCCTTAATAAATGTAATAAGATAACCCAATGTTATCCCTTGGGAGGGGTAGACCTCACTGCAGTGAAAAATGAATTTGTAAGTTTTTCCACTACCAGGACATTTCTAACTTTTTAGAAACAATGCATGCTGCCCTATGGGGCTGTTTAGGGCCTACTCTAGGGCGACTTATATGTATTAAAAAGGGTTGTTTTTTTCAGCTGCCAAAAGGCTATATTGCCATGTCAAACTGTCAGTTTAAAACTGCTCACAGGATGCAATGACAGGTCTAAAACAGGTTTTAAGGGGCTACGTAAGTGGGTGGCTCCTAAGTGTTGCAGGTCCACTAGTAACATTTGGGTATATGCTAAACCACGTTACAAGGGACTCGTGAGTATATTAAGTATACCAATCCGGTTTAAGCCAATTTTACCATGTTTTACAGAATGAGCACAAGCACTATAGCACATTTGGCACAGGCTAGCAGTGGTAAAGTACACATAGTCCCAAGGCCAACAAATACAAATTTAGCAAAACAGGAGGGGAGAAGGCACAATGTTTGCCACCCTAAGGCAGACAGGTTTAGCAGCTTCCAACACCCAAGTCTAACTAGAAATGTTTTGTGACTGTTGTTAAGCTCATGTGGCAGGGTTGGCTCCAAATGTGATACTGAAATTATTCCCAGGCAGCCAGACATTTTGTATTTGACCATCAAGTAGCATGCACCATTTATGCACATTTTACAGCAAGAATATCACATCTAATAGCAAGAATAGCTTCCATAAAAGGATTGTTGCTTGTGCATACATGCATGAATGCACAAGCATAAGCATGTGTAAGCAAAGGCAGCATTCTTCATCTAGTTTTAAAGATGGGCTCAACCTACAGTGGCCACACACAATGCAGGATGCGTTGAACTGCAACCAGATGCTAGAATCTGGAAGCAGTATCTGAGCTGTTTAAAACTTGCAAAATGAAAACATTTTTAAAGGGGCAAAAATGAATGTGTATGAAAAAGGGCATAATGGCTATGGACTGTAGAGGACTACTTATCAGGCACACTTGAAACATGTACACAGATGAAGTGGCATTTCGCACAATGGCTGGAACCAATGGCTGAAGTGATCTGATCCATTGCCCTGTGCTGAATGCTGTGGTGGATATAAAATGTGAATGACACTGCTACAGATCAACTGACTTACTGAAAGCCCCACTATGTATGTATGTGTTTAGTCGTATGTATTGTTCTCCACATATACATATATTACCTACGGGCGGTCGCCAGTAGGCAGTTATAGTTAGGATCAAGTTTCCATAGGAAGAGCATTTTTTGTTTTGCTTATATTTTTGGCGTTGTTTGTTCATGAAATTGTCCAAACTTATTCTTTGTTCATAACAGCTCCTATGTTGAAAGTGTGGGGATGATTCGTCAAGGGGGGGCCGAGATAAAAGGGGGGTCCCAAAACGTGTTTCTCCATGCAATTTCCCTGGGAAACTTTAGACAAGGCTACAGGTCGAACGTGTGAACCTTGGTTTAGAAAGCACGCTTTTGTTTATTTGGTGTAAATCCGTTCAGTAGTTTTGGAGAAGTATCGAAATTTACAGATATCGATATTTGGGAATTCTGCCATCTGATTGGCTGAGGCGTTACGAGCACGAGCTTGCTGCTTATTGGCTGCGAGCTGTTGCAACTAGGAAGTGTTGGCAGGCATTTTGTGATTTCATTGAAACGAGTAAGGGGAAAAAATGGCGAAAAGAGTAGAAAACAGGAGGATAGGAGCACTGTAACCCCTGTGGGGGAATGACGATTCTCCAATTATCATAGAGAGAGAATCTTGATTTCATTAAAGACAACGGAGGCTGACATTATGCAATAACTTTTATTGCTGCCCAAGACATGCAGCCCTTTAAAGTGTAACAAGTACATCATAGATAAAACATTCCAAATAACAAAGCGCCATGGCAACCAACTATGTTCCTCTTGGAGCTGCGAAATGATAGACAACTTCTTCCAAGATAATTGGAGAATCGTCATTTCATTACAAGACCGGAGGCTACATTATGCAAGTTTAAAGCTCTGCAATGCTACGTTGCTTACATGTTCTACAGGTTTAAGATAAAATCTAAAAGTGGAAGCATTTGACCAATCTGCTGCTTTGAGGATATCTGAAAGGGAACCTCCTCCCCAGAAAACCTTACTGGCCATAGTCCCTCGGGAAGCATGAGCGCCAAATTAGGATAAGTCAATACCTGCTTCCAGTGGGCGCTTTTGCTACATCAACTTAAACAGTCCCAGTCCCCAGTTGATCAGGACGTGAATGCGACCACCCCTACCGCTACACAGTCACGCGCGATACAAACCCACTTGGATGACGCTTCCCCCTAACGCTTCACACCTACCCGGGAGCGGCTAGGCTCCTATCCCCACTGCTCCGTTGCCCACACCTATGCCGCATGTCCGCCTGCATAATCATACCCTCGGCCAGGGGTTCCCACTGTGTTGCTTCACCAGTTACCTGACCAACCGCATGTGATATGGTCCTGCTGGCCCCCTTTGATAGTCCATGACAACCCCTAGTTTGATCTCCCCCCTCCCTGGTTGGTTCCTTGATATGGCAAACACCTGTTACATTGCATATAACTGAAGTAGAAGTAATTATAACTGTCACGATGGAAATCACGGCTTGGAAATCTGTGCTTAATGACACTGCGATCCAATATTGATATGTAACAACTGTACTAACAAATGCCAATAAAAACAAGTTTCCAAAAAAAGTCAATACCTGCTTCCAACATCACCGTTCTAACCCATCTCAAGATAGTAGCAGAAGAGATTGTCTTGTAGGGTTTAACAAAAGAAATCAGTAGTTGATTTTCATCCATAGGTCTAAAAACACTCATTTTCTCTTCATACACTTTCATGCAACTACCACACAAAGTTTGGGACAGTCAAAAAAGAACGGGTAGAAAATGTTTTCCGACATTGTTTTGGTCCTTTTCCATATCTCAAATAATACACCATCAGGTGAATAAACCATATGAGAAATTCCTAATGCTTTAACGTCTGAAACTCGTCTAAAAGATATTAAGCAAAGTAGTGTAGCTAACTTAATGGAAAGTTGTGTCCTTGTAAGGAAAAGGTTATCAGGCCAGGATGTAAAAAGGTCGAAGATAAGATTTACGTTCCATAAGGAATCATATTTGGCTTTAAGAGGACGTTTCAGTCTTATTCCTTTCATCACTCTACGAACTAGGGGGTCAGTACCGATAGAGAAGTCATTTAACAAGGAATGTCCTTCAGAAATCGCTGATCTGTAACAATTTACTGTTCTATAGGAAAGTCCTGATTTAAAAAGGTCTGCTAAGTAGTTTGCTACCTCTACAACAGGTGCGCCCACGGGATCCATAACCGTTCCATGCACCAACTACAACCTTTTTTCCAAGCACCGATGTATCTTCTCCTTGTTCCCGGAGCCCATGACTCATCTAATAGGTTTTTAGCCTCTCCTGAAAGGCCCGAGTATCTTCTTGAACCCCTGAAATCTTCCAGGCAAGAAGGTTCATCTTTCCTTCTAAGGGAAGAGGATGTACCTTTCCATCTGGGCCATGAAGGAGGTCTAAACTCCCTGGGATAAGGCGTGGAGTTTCTACTGCCAGTGCCATCACGCCTGGGAACCATATTTGAGAATTCCAAAAAGGAGTAATTAGAACAATGCGGCAACGCTCCCTTCGAACTTTCAAGAGAACTCTCTGGATTAGTGTGAAAGGAGGGAAGGCATAACAATTCAGTATGTCCCAAGGTTGGAGAAGAGCGTCCACTGCAGTTGCTAGTGGGTCTGGCCTCCAATTGTAAAAAAGATTTATCTGAAAGGTCAGCCTGCTGGCAAAGAGATCTATCTGGATGGGCCCCCATAGATCTTGAACTCTCTGGAAAACCGAAGGATTCAGTTTCCAGTCACTGGAGTCTCTTAGGAACCTTGAGTTCCAATCTGCCCTTGTGTTTAGATGGCCTGGGATGAATTCTGCCCTCAGAATTATTTTGTGATTCCAACAGAAATACCAAATCTTCTTGGCTAGATCTGCTAGAAGCTTTGACCTTGCTCCCCCTAATCGGTTGATGTAGGAGACGGCTGTGAAATTGTCTAATTAGATTAGAACTACACTGTTTTTCAGGGTAGACTTGAAGCTCATTAGTGCGTTCAGGCTGGCTAACATCTCCAAGCAATTTATGTGTAGGGTGAGTTCCTCCTGGGACCATTTCCCCCCAGTTTCTATTTTTCCTAGTCTGGCACCCCAGCCTAGATTGCTCGCATCGGATTCCAGTGTGTGATTTGGAGTATTCCCGAATATTGCTTTCCCATTCCAACTGTCTAGGTTGTTGCACCACCATAGGAGATCCTCTTGAGCTTCCAGAGACAGGGGAACGATGTCCGAATACCAAAGATCTTTCTTCAGTCCTGAAGATTTTAGTCTCTGTAAGGCCCTGTAGTGAAGGGGCCCTGGGGAAATTGCTTGAATGGATGAAGATCAGAGCCGTACTATCCTTGTTAGTTTCCTCAGGCTCACTATGTCTTTGGACAAAACATAGGAAACTTCTTTCTTTATTTTTGATAATTTCTTTGAGTTGTAATTGAGTTAGAGGTGTGTTCACCTGAAAACCTAGAAACTCCAGGTTTGGTGAAGGGGTCATAATGGATTTCTCTACATTGATAATGAAACCTAGACTCTCTAGGAGATCTACAGTCCATTTAATGTGAGTCAGTAATTCTTCCTGGCTTTGAGACATCAATAAGATGTCGTCTAGGTAGATAATCAGACATACTCCTCTTCTCCTTAAAGAGGTGACCACTGGCCTCAGGACCTTGGTGAAGCACCAAGGAGCTGAGGATAGGCCAAAGGGGAGACAGCGAAACTGGTAGGTTGTATTCCTCCATACAAACCTTAGGTATTTCTGAGAATCTGGATCCATAGTGATTGTAAAATAGATGTCCTTGAGGTCTAGTTTTATGAGCCAATCTCCCTCTTGGAGAATATCTCTCAGAAGATGTATACCCTCCATTTTGAAGTGTCTGTATACAAGGAAGGAGTTTAATTCCTTTAGATTTTTTACGGGGCGCCAGCCCTTTTCTTTCTTTTTCACGAGAAAGATTGTGCTCACAAAGCCCGGACCAATGTTTGAAACAATAAGAATCGCCCCTTTGGCTAACATTTGACTCACTTCGGCATCTACTAGCGTGGATTGTTCTCGGTCTAGTGAAAGTTCTCTGGGTTGTTTGGTCTGATAAGGAGTAGTAATAAAATCTATTTTGAAACCTTTTACAGTCTCTACGACCCAGGCATTGTTCATTATGGATGACCAATTGTGGCTGAAAAGAGAGAGCCTTCCCCCACCTTTGGGGGGAAGAACCAGGATGAGAGCTCCTTACCTTGTTGTCTTTGATCTTGCAATCTTCCTCGATTGTTTCCGCCTTGTGTTTGACTGTTGCGGCCCCTCTGGGGGAAGAAGCTGTTATTCCCCCGATAGTATCTTGAAAAACCGCGTTGGTTTTGTTGGTAAAGGACCTGTTATATCCACGCCGCGCAGCTGGTCCTGCCCTGACAGCCCTTCCAAAAACTCTTCCTCCGAACATGCGTCTCATGTTTGTTTGGGCTTTGTTAAAGGCGGAGAATGTGGAGACGTATTTACCAAGTGTCTTAATGAAGGTCTCTCCAAAGAGTAGACCATTCGGGTCTCCTTGAACATCTTTGTTCGCTAGATCTGCCAACTTGGGGTTCATGCCCATTAATATTGCCCTTCGTCTTTCGGAGGTTAGATTGGCGTTAGTTTTTCCGAGCAGGCAAATGGCACGTTGGCTCCAACCTCGTAGGAGTTCAGTGTCAACCGGGATACCATTTATTGAGGACTCCTCAGCTAGGTCCAAGATCCTGGCAAGGGGAACAAGTGTGTCTAATAGTTTGCCCTTGTACTGCTTAAGGCAGCATTCCAGGCCCTTGCGAGGATCTCTACCGGTCTTGAATAGGAAAGTCAGACGTTAAGGGTCAAGGTTGGGAGTCATGCCAGCCTTGTTATCCAAAAAGGGTCTTGGACACTCAGATTTCATGAGATTGCGAGAATCTCTTTCGAGGGGTTTCCTTATCCAGGCCTTAATACATTTAGATACATGATCTAAAGACCACCATTCTGAACCTCTAGGATGGGTGATCTTTGAGGGGTTAAACATCTCAGACCCTGACGGGTCTTTAATAGAGTCAGAGTTGTTGCTAGATTGCCCCAGGTCCTCATCAAGGAGGTCATCATCAAATTTCTCTTGGGGATCAAGAACATATTCGTCAGCCTCATCATCAATATCAAGTAAAGACAGGTAATCATCGTCATCTTCGATGATGTCTATTGTGCCGCGATGGACACCTGGTCATTGTGTGCCGCGAGGGACACCTGTGCTTTTTGCACCATGAAGGTTGCTCATTCTTTTTTGCTGCTCGGGCACCTAGGTCATTTGTTGCGCACAGGCTACCAATCGATAAATCCCTGTCGTTGGTAGCACGAAGGTTACCATGAGGCTCAATGTTTTTAGATTGTTTTAGGACCTTACCGCCTTTTTGGGGGAGAGTGCCTTGCTCCTCTTCAGGAGAGAATGCTGGGTCTTCGCTAGGAACATCCCTTTTTCTTTGGGCAAGTGCTGCCTCCACAGCTTCCTTTAGGGAGGACTTTAATTGCCTCTCAAAGAGGTTCATCAGAGAGGTCTCAGTGAAAGGAGACTCATTACTAGGTTGAGAATCGCCTTGAGACATAATGCCTTTATAATCCCCTTTTTATTTTATTTATTAAATAGAAGCCCCAGAGATGTTGCTTCAATAAGGTTTCCCTTTTAAAAATAAAATTTTCTTTAAAAAACCTTATTGGCCAAGTTAATAATTAATAAAATGACCAAGAGTAAGGATTGGTTTGAAAGCTGTCCTCAGTGTGGACGCATTGATTTTTTTAGCAAAAAAAGGCTAAAGGCAAGTGCTCGAAAGTTGAATAAAACAGGTTTTTTTGTGTGTTTTTTTTAAATAAGGGGAAAAGAAGGGAACCCAACCATAAATTGGAAGGGTGTCAATGAACAGAAAGTTAAACTTACCAGATAAGGATAATATTATCTAAAGTGCAGCCTACGTGGATAGGCTTACTTACCATTCCAATGAATCTGAAAAAAATCAAGTTTAATCCTATACATTTACATCAAAAGACATTAAGTATAGGAGATAGGGAGAAGTTGTACTTAACTGTCCTGCAGCAGCGAATAAAAGAGGAACATAGTTGGTTGCCATGGCGCTTTGTTATTTGGAATGTTTTATCTATGATGTACTTGTTACACTTTAAAGGGCTGCATGTCTTGGGCAGCAATAAAAGTTATTGCATAATGTAGCCTCCGGTCTTGTAATGAAATGCGAAGCGAACTACTCACTCCTACCGGTCTGAAAATGCTGTGTTTCTCAGAGTGACATGGTGCTGAGATGAGATGCTGCTACACTCAGGTATGAAACCGAGAGCCTAAACCGTGAGCTCATTGCTGTAAAGTGATGTGCTCTGGTCTTTGTAGCATACCTGTGGAAGTAGTGTTAGTAGGCTTTTATACCATACAGGGAGGGGGAAGCCAACTACTGACCCCTACTGTGCATTTATACTATACCGGAAGTGGGAATCGAAGTACTCACGCCTACCAGTGTGAAGACTTGGGGATCAAACTGAGCTGATTGCTGTAAAGTGATGGGCTCTGAGCGCTGTAGCATACTGGCCGCTGTAGTATAACTGTGTAAGTAGTGTTAGTATTCGTTTATACTATACAGGGAGTGGGAAGCAAACTACTCACCCCTGCTGGTCTGAAGACTCGGGTATTAAACCGTGAGCCCAAACCGTCAGATCATTGCTGTAAAGTGATGTGCTCTGGGCGCTGTAGCATACCTGTGGAAGTAGTGTTAGTTTGCGTTTATACAATACAGGGAGTGGGAAGCGAACTACTCACCCTTACCAGTCTCAAGACTCGTGGATTAAACCATGAGCTCATTGCTGTACAGTCATGTGCTCTGTGTAGTATTCCAATGTAAGTCATAGTAGAATGTTAGTATGTAATGCTACTAAAATGGAAGTATGTAACGTTAGAATGTAGGGCTGTAATGAGGGGAATCTTGGGGAGTTTGTACACAGTGCTGGAGAAGACGGTTGCCTTGCTGTCTGCTCCTGTTGGTGGCTGTTTAAGCTGTCTTCTTTTCCTGTAATAAATCTACTTATCGGATCCACTGCTGTCTGCCTCTTCACTACATAAATCTGGCGAGGAGCGGAAGAAGGGAAAAAGAAGGCAGCATTCACCAATATTTCGAGTTTACTTGCGTTCTGCTGAAGACCCATATTGTTCGTGAAGCTGTTTCTACTCATCCCAGGGTCGTCGGCTCATCGAACTATGTGATCCGACCTCTGGTAGGATTTATATTTTTTGATTTTGGGCTTCCTCTGCCTCTTCACTACACTCTGGTTGCTGTACTACACATGTGCAAGTAGTGTTAGTATGCGTTTATAGTAATTCTGTAGTTATGCAGTAACCAATGCATGATGGCCCTATGGAGCGCCACCTCCCAGGCGTAGCTCATACAATGTCCCGGGGTGTGCATCCGTGGGACATTTATGTTTACTATTACAGAGCGGAAGCATGGCTTCCACCCTGTGATAGCAAATCCTTGTTTGCCTCGTTGAAGCGAGAGGAGGAAAACCTCATATCGCTTCAATAAAGCGGATCCGGATGGCTAAAATGGGGTCTCACCCGTTCATTTAAATGAGCCCCCCGGTGGGTAAAGTTCTGGGGCCAATCCTATTATTATATTGCGGGGTCTCTGCAGCACTGGGGACCTTAATCTCACATGTAAATTAGGCGCGGGAGGGCACAGAGACGTTTTGCAGCCTAGGGGATCGCCACCTCTCCGGGTATTGCTTATTAATTGTTCAGGGGGCTTCGAGGCCAACTCATGTCCGGGGATCGGCAACCTCCGGGGCTCTACTTAAATATGCAGGCTGGGCCTCGCCAGTCCCTGAAGCCTCGGTAGCCCTAGGCAGTGCCTTATTGGTTATGTGATCAGACAGGCACTACTCATGGTGTTATGAAGTGATACATTCATAGAACCCTTGCAGTTGTAGAATTAGCCAGGCTTCATTTATGTAATAGTCTGTTGGTTTATATTTGGTAGGTGTACCGCAAAATTACAAATGTTTTCCCTCATAACCTCCTATCAACCGCCGATTTTCACAATAAACCACAGACAAATGTTGTCAGAAAAAGAAGACCCATACACTCACTTATTTTTGGTAAAAAAAATAACCTTTATTAAAACCACACAAATAAATGGAAACGCAACTTTGTTTGCAAAAACAGCAGTATAACATGAAATAAGTGGGTGGGACTCCTCCGGAAGCAGCGTACAAAACCTGCAAGACAAAAAATAAACATAAGTATGTGTGCCATGTCCAAGAGAAAAAGAAAGGTAGTCAGAATGAAAGGAAGAAAGTGAGAATGGGACAGAGAGCGAGTGGGTGGAAGGGAGAAGGGGAGGGAGAGTCAAAAGAACAGAGGGAGGAGGAGACAGAGTGTCGGCCTACTGCACCCAGCCCTCACTGTTCACCTCCCGTCACCTGTGTGTCTGGGACGCTGGGGTCCGCGAGAAAGAGTGCAGTCCAGCAAGTCCTTAAAATGAATTAGAGATATGAATGAGGCAAGAGATTACATTATTATCTAAAGCAACATCGCTTGCCTGCACCTGTGCACCCAGGCTGCTGCACCCCAGCCCCTTCCCCCGCACTTTGCTCAATTGCAGCTCCTGCGCACCAAGGCTTCACGGCTCACCTGCCACCACTGGTGTGTCCAACGACGTGCCGGTGTGAGCTCCGACTCTGGGGTGCCTCTCTCAGGGTGGCACAGCAGGTCTCCGGTCTTGGACGGTGTCTTGATACCAGGATGGAAGGCGTCAGAATGCCCAGGGCATCATCACGGGCTGTGCACCTGCTGCGCGCATTTTGGTGCAACTAACTCAGTGTCTGAAAAGGGAGAAATAATATAATGCTGGAAACGTCTTGAGGTAAATGAAGGTTTATTTCAAGCTTAATAGAGAACACCAGTTGAGTGCATCCTTCCTTCTTGAAGTACGATCTACCAACTGTTAGTGGTAATCGTGGTTCAAAGAGGAGTTGGAGTATACGAGAATACACAAGGTTAAATAATAATATGTTATGCCAATGTTCACATACAAAGGAACAGAGCACATGCTAGAAGCATAATGTGCGCGTGTAATACAGTGGCACAAGCCTGTGTGCATGTACACTTAGTAATCAGCTCACTACAGTGCCCCAAAAGCCAATGCCACGTGTCTGTAGGGCAGCACTGCCCGCTGGCTCAGGCCTACAGTACGGTCCAGCAGGTCCTTAAAATAAGACAGAGATGTGACAGAATGAGGTCAGAGATCACATCATTACGCATGGCAACATCGCTTATTCGCACCTGCGCACCCAGGCTGATGCACCCCACCCCCCGCAGCACAGCGCTCAATTGCAGCCCCTGTGCACCCAGGCCCCACTGCTCACCTGTTGTCATTGTTGTGTGTCCAAACACGACAGCCAGCAGGGTTCACAATTCAAATGGAGTTTTGATTGCGAGGATGGTGTACACCTCATGGATCCCTTTGTTTTATTGCGCATTGTGATATGCGAGGTGGATGCGGCCATATCACCTGAGGCAGTGTGGAAGAACTGGGACACGTGGCATCGTTGTTATCCTATTTATACGTACGCAAAGTGGGCTGGGCTTGCGTATGCCAGGCCAGCATAGGGGTGTGAATAATTATTCCGGGGACCTGGGCGTTGTTCAGTTCCTGCCTGGAATTGTACTTATGTGTGTGTCCCTGTTGCAGTTTTGATGTCGCACAATCTGCAATTTACATTAATGTAGCATGTACCGGGAGGGCGGCAACTATCGGTAAAGAGATGCTGTCCAAAAACATTGAATGGCCAACATCACATATCGTTGTCAAGCTTGTGGATATGCGCAGACACGCATGTCAATGGTGTGCGGTAATATTGAAAGTGTTGCTTTCGCGAAGCGCACACATGTGAATGTGCTCGGATGGAGGGAGGATCAACAGTGAGGCTACGTCATACACAGTGATAACGCTCATTACAGTCAAGAAATGCATGTCAAACGTGAATCTGAAAGTCTCACATATGACACACTACTATACTGGTAAAGCCTGACAACAGAGTATACTGCAACACAAATATACACATTACTCTTTACTGTTTTTCACATGTGATCTAGGATGTGCACTCTGCCCGTGGCTGATGATACCCCTTCGAGCCACCAATACCCAGGCCGAATGGCAGCACAATAATGCGCGCACACACACACACACTAGGGGTATCGTGTAGCACACTTTTGTTTTTTGATGTAACGTTTCAGATGCATGGCAATCACACGTGGAAGGCTACGGTACAGACCATGAATATTGATCAAGATGAACGTTGCATGTTATGTGTAGTATAAAATATGTGTACACAGCAAAAAACTTTTCAAAAAAGCTCTCTAAGCAGAAGAGGTGTCTCTCATCAAATGCTGTAGAGAGAATGACTAAAATGGGTGGGGTCCTCCAACTGTTACAATGGGAAATGTTATGAACCAATCAAATGCTTTTTTTAAGGTCACATGGTAATCGCACACCAAGCACGCAAGGAGGACGCACCCGACGCGATTTTGAGAAAATATATTTACCATAATATAAGTTTATTACAGTTAGAAATATATAAATGTTTAAACTTATTTAGATATAGTTTTGAGACATAAAAAAAAATGAGAGAATGGCGTAGCCGGCGCGACACCATATGTCTATGACGTAACACAGGGCCTGGCAGCGTGCACTCGTCACATACGCAATGCGCAGCGGGTGCAACCCCATATGTACATGACGTAATGCGCGGCTTGGTGCTGCCTACCTGTCGCATACCATAGTAGCAGCTGGCACGACCTCATACGTATATGATGTTATGCGGGACGCGGTGCCACGAACCCGTTGGATACGAAATTCGCATCATTTACGAGTTTAGCAATATGGCAGATAGGATTCGCGTGCTGATGGAGCTTGGTACACTACCGGTACTGGACTCCAGTTTTCACCCCCCAAAAAAAAAATATATACTTTTTTTTTGAAGAAATAAAACATTACATATTTTTTAAAGTTAAAAAAAGGATAATAGAGTTCCAAAATATTACAAAAAAATACAGGTTTTATAAATATTAAAATGTGAAATTAACATTTAAAAAACATTTGAAATTCACTGAAAAAACCATAGGTTTTACAGATGTCATAGTTAGGAATTAGCATTTAAAAAACCTTTGAAATTCACTAAAAAACCAAAGGTTTCAGGGACGTTATAGTTAGTTGGACATTTAACTCATAAAACCATAGAAATTTCCCCATTATATTTAGTTGAGCTAACTATAACTCGCGTGCCCGCAATGCACTGCTGATGACGTCACATATTACATCACTCATGACATGCTCAGTGACATAACTGATGACATCACTGATGACCTCTCAAATGACATCACTGATGACATCATCCATTTGATAATCTGATGCACATACTGATGCCCTAATATAAACTTTGATACACCCACTCTAAAATACAGACTACTATATTTGAAACCATACACACAACAATGCCAGATACTACATACCACCAACTATTTCCTAGGTCTACACACACATCCAGTCACTTATACATGCAGTTACTCATCAATACAGTACTATAATATGCACTCATACACCTATACATACAGTCACACTCTGCCACTCATCCATAGAGTTACTCACACACCTAGTCAGTCATACAAAGAATCAATCACATACCCATTTACTCATGTATACAGTTATACACACCAACTCCGTTATTTATACACACACCACATCACTTATTTATGCAGATACTAACACATACTTACTGTCTTATACAATCACTGATACAAGCAGACACTCATTTATACATCCACTCTTCAAATAACTTACTCTCACATATAGTCATTTATATACTCCAACACTCACTTATACTGCCTTAAAACATATGTAATTAGTCACACATATACCACTGAGACATTAATTCACTCACCAACACACCCATACACACACTAGCTCACCCATACAGCCCTTCCCATATGCACTTTTGAATAGACACTCATGTAGCTACTCACCCAACCCATGCAGTTGCTTACACACCAACTGAGAGACTAATACAGACTTTCACACAGTTTAGTCACTAACCCATGCATTCAGTAAGACACGTTCAATCACTCACTTATACAGTCAGTCACGCACCTACTAAATAATCCCTTCAGGCACTTGTAAATCCACTCATTCTTCAATAAAACCTTGGCATAGATATATATGAAAAATATTTAATCTTTACAGAAACACACATTTACTGGATGATGTCATCAGTGATGTCATTTGAGATGTCATAATTGATGTCATCAGTGATGCAATATGTGACGTCATCAGCAGTGCATTGCGGGCGCACGAATTATAGTTCGCTCAACTTACTGTAACTACAGAATTTCTATGATTTTATATGAGTCAAATGTCCAACTAACTATAACGTCCCTGAAACCTATGGTTTTTTTGTGAATGTCAAGGGTTTTCTAAATGCTAATTCCTAACTATAACGTCTGTAAAACCTATGGTTTTTTCAGTGAATATATATATATATAGTCTAATGCCAGACCTGAAAATGCAACATAATAAAAGCATTCATAAGTTCATTAAAGAGAATCAATTGATGTGGAAATAAAAATGTGAAATTAGAATAATTTGCCTAGAAAACTAGAGAGTAACACAATTTAAGTGAAAAGTAGAAAATAAACACATGGGTAAGACCAATTTATGATATATGCATTTTGCAATCATTTGATAACATAGCTTTTAGCTCCAATAAAAAGCTTTAACCATTAGACCACAATCCTTCCCGCGGCGCTTTAGATTCACTAGATTTCCAAGTCATTTTCTGATACTGCCTCAATTAGATGCAGTGAAGAAATGCTTGTTCCCAAAATATATAATTCAAAATAGTAGATGAAAACACATTTTCCAGGAAATTGCTTAGGAACAGACATCACATTTGAAAACCCCTAGCCTTACTGACAGGGAGTATTCACAGAGAAAGCCAAAGCAAAATAGGAACGCACATGTCCATTTTGTTGACTGCATTGAATGTATTTGAAAAGTCGGCTTTTGAGAATGTCTTTTCATAGCTGCAACACTTAGGATGCCATGAACTGTGCATTACAATGCATCAGAAGAACATGGTGTTCTGAGCAGAACATGTGTGATGCTTTTAATATAGCACTGATGTACATAGCTGCATTTGGATAGCATAATATATGGACTGAACAACCTCTAGATGCTAATGTTGTGGACAGTATGATGGTGGCACACAAGCATGGACTACGCCTTGAATCTTTAGGGCTGTGCACCCATTCAACATTGAAGTTTCGCTGTCTGCAGCACCCATGCAAACTCAGCTAAGTCACACAGACACCGAAGACAGAGCAACCGAGAGCATCAGGCCTTCTATGTGTTTCCATGGCGCTCTCTGTGTATTGCTTGATCTAAGTCACAAATAAAGCAAGGCAACCAAAAATAATTCTGGGAACTTATTAACCAATTGGAATAGAACCATCTACCACTAGAAGCACAAACCATTACAGAAAATAATTGGATTCTCTTTCTTCAAACTTTATAAGATGTCAGCCCTTTAAACTGGGGCCACACTGAAGCTCAAGCAGTAGTAACATCGACCAGCAACAACAAGTGGATGACAAATCCGCAGCCTCCAGAACGCATTGAACATAAAACCATCAGAGACTTCTGCAGTTATCAAAATTGTAAGAAGCGATGTTGCCACAGGCCCTAAAGTCTTTCCAACAGCACTCTCCAATATCAACTCTTGCTTCTGGCCAACTATGTTTGCCCAGCTCTTCAATGAACGTATATATTTTCAAACAATTCCTGATTCCTGCCATGGTTCAATTCTACAGCCAATCTACAAAAAGGCTGGTTATACCAGCCCCTCAAGCTACAGGCTAATAGCCCTGCTGGATACAAAAGCAAAATATTTCACAAACTGTATTGTACAAAATCTAAAATAATAGATGCAAGGCCAGAAGATAATTCCTCTAACACGAACTGGCTTCCAACATGGAAGAATGACCAACGAAAATATCACCACCTTTGCAGTCCTAATCACAAAATCCCCAATAATGAAAAAAATGTTGTATACCAGCTTCATCGACATTAAGGGCTTAATTACAACTTTGGCGGTGTGGCGCTGAGTGTGCCCCGCCGCCGCACTGCCAAAGTCATGGTCTGGCCACCCGCAAGAATAGGAGCCTCCTCCTATCTGGCGTGGTGAACAGCCATTAGTACGCAGCTGTTTGTACGCATGACATTACTTTGCAAGCGTTACTACGCTTGCGATGTAACAACGCATACCATTAGTATGCAGGCTGTTACATCGCAAGCGTTGTTACAACGCATGCGTAGTAATTGTATGCGCTATTGCCATCGTTATGTTTAAGGCGCATCCGTTTCCAGACGAGGCAGGAAGACGGAGCAGGGAGGAACCACGTGAGATGAGAGGGACCACGAGGAGAGAGAGGTAAGTGGGGCCGTGTAGTTTTAAGGGTTGTGTTGTGTTTTTGTAGTGTAGTATACAGTAGAGTAATTGTGTATAGGGTAGTGTAGGGGTTGTGAAGGGTAGTGTTTGCAAGTAGGTAGTGTACAGGAGTGGTGTTAGGGGCAGGGTCGTGCTTGGGGTAGTGTTTTAGGGTTACGGTAGTGTTGCAGTGTAGGTGTAGTGTAGGGTAGTGCGTTAGGGTTTAGGGTTGTTTTAGGGGGTTGTGTAGGGTAGTGTTTCAGTGTAGGGGATTGACTGGGGGTGCGGTTAGGGGTAGGGTCGTGCTGGGGGTAGTGTTTGTGTAGTGTAAGGTAGTGTTTTAGGGTTTGGAGTAGTGTCAGGGGGTCGTGTAGGGAAGTGTTTGCATGTAGGGGCAGGACTGGGGATCAGATTAGGGTCGTTCTGGGGCAGTGTTGGAGGGATTAGAGTATTGTTGTGAAGTTTGTCTTGTGTAGTGTAGTGTTTTTACATTTAGAATTTTGTGTAGTGTCGGGGTGTTTATTTATTTAATTTAATGTTTGTAAAATATGAAAATGATCACAAAGTAGTGGTATGCGTAGAAAGGTTATGCATACTAAAAGTAAATTATTAGCTTAGTAATGCCTTTGCGAAGTAATTGAATGCGAAAAAAAAATATGCGAAGTAAAGGCATTTGCGATGTAAAAACATCGCACTAAAAGCATGCGTAGTAATGGCATGCGAAGTATCGTCTTATATTCATCTGGCGTGCTTTGCTTTTGAAGTTCCCACGGCAGTGCCCTGACAATGGGCTCCACAATGGGAACGCCAGAAACTATACCTTACCATAAAGGAACTAGGGTGCATGCAAACAGGGGGGGCGCAACTGCATCCACATGTGGAAGAGGCACAGGCCCTATTTGTTTCCTCTCCACCATGGTGTTCATGGAGTAGGAACCTCCATGTCACCGCCAGCGGAGAGGAAACTCCGAATGTGCTTGGCAGGACCTCAGCGGTCCAGGCAAGCATATTGATGCCTCCTGACCGCAGCAACACCACCAGGCAATGGCAGTTTCCTGGTAGCTGCGGTGGAGCAATGGCTGTCTGACCACCCTAATCATTATAGGGCGGTTGAGAAACCGCCACGCCCCTCGAGTCTGGCGGTCTGTGGACAGCCAGACTCGTAATTAAGCCCTAAGTCAGCGTTTGCTAAACTATTAAAATAGCTTTTGTGGTAGAAATTATCAAAATTGTCAATCCCTCCTCATCTACTGAAGGCAATACAATTCTTATACACGGAGACATGGATCAGAATACTAATCAGGAACAAGGGGTCAATATCAAGGAAAATGTATACCATAAATGGGCTTAAACTCGCTTGCGGAAGAGCTCCCGCTTTTCGGTCTTTTTACAGCAGATCTCATAGATGCCCTGGAAAAAGTGAAATCTAATCCACCAACTGTAACTATCCATCCTACAGTACGCAGACGACACTCTCTTAGGGCCTCATGTAGGTAAATAAATTTTACCGGTTCTTAAATACCGAGCCGTACCGAATCGGTAAATTAGAATCGGTAAGTTATATGTAGGTAAAAATTCGGTAACAGTTACCGATTCGGTAACATTCGGTAAATACGAATCGGAATTCACCGATTCGGTAAATACCGAGGTGATAATTACCGATTCGGAAAATACCGAGGTGGTATCTACCGAATCCGAAAATACCGAGGTGGTATCTACCGAATCGGAAAATACCGAATCGGTATGTACGGATTCGGTAAATAACATCACATGACTTGACGAAACAGCTAATCCTGTGCAACGACAGCCCACCCAACCAGGAACTGCCCACACCCAGGCAGGTGTACACAATTAGCCGAAGTGGCCACACCCAGGCAGGTGTACATAATTAGCCGACCCTGGAGAGGCTTGGAGTGCAGAGGAGAGGCAGGGAGCAGTTGCATGTGCGAGCGGGAAACGAACAGCATGTCCAGCCAGAGAACACAGAAAGACGGAGGGGAAAGGAGGAGGAAGCTCAAATTCAGCCCCAAGGAACTCCAGGTGCTGGTGGAGGAGGTGGTGAAGCAGCACCAGAATCTGTTTGGGAGGCAATCCCTGCAAGTGCCTGAGGCCGAAAAGCGCAACATATGGCTGGCCATCCAGGCGCAGGTCAATGCTGTGGGAGTGACCCACAGGGACATTGAGGTCCTCAAAAAGCGCTGGTATGACCTGAGGATTGTGACCAAGAGGAAGATGGGCGACATCCAGAAGGAGGCCATCCAGACCGGAGGTGGAACCAACAGGGCACCTGCCCTCACCGAACTGGAGGAGCTGGTGGCGGCCACAATCGAGCAAGAGAGCGTCGTGGGTCTTGGGGACGCCGACAGCTCTGCCAGAGCCGCAACACACCAAGGTAAGACGAAAGCACAGCAATGTAGCCTCCCCTACCCCTATCCCACATTCCCCATTGTGAAACGAGAATCACACTGCAGTCCACACGTGTCAGTGCAGACAGGCATTGCATTCCGGGAGATGTAGTCAGGGCAACACTAACCATGACGTAAATGTTACAGGGCAACAAGGCATGTCACGCACTCGAGGCACAAGGAGACAGAGGACAGATTGGAATGTGAAATGATTTATTGTGACGCTTGCAATGCAGCCCTTCGGGGACACTGAGCCAATGTTGTTTTTCTGTCCACAGATGTGACATCATGCAGTACAGGGCATGCTGCAGGGGAGACGGCACACCGGCCACAAAAATCACCTCTAGCCAGCACGAGTTCAGACCAGGGAGCAGGCCCACTTGCAGCCGCACCACCAACACAGCCAGCCTCGCCGCACACAGAGCCAGCATCACCTCACCGAGAGCCAGCATCACCTCACCGAGAGCCAGCATCACCACAACCACAGCCAGCATCGCCACTCATGTTCGAATCACCGGCCACATCTCCGCTTGCAGGTGTGAGAATGAGGAGGCGTCCAGCAGCCAGGCTACGAGCCTTCGACACCTCGTCAGACGACAGCATGGGCCCAGAAGACCGCACCGGGCCCCAGGAAGGGAGCCATCCCACTGTGCCCCACACCTCACAGGCAGCACAGACGGGAGCAAGAGGGCGCCGCAGGTCGCGTGTCCAGAGTCCACCAGCACCCACTGACGGCCATGGTGTCTTCTTGGGGCTCGAGGGCCAAATGTTGAAGCAACAGCGCCTGCAATCAAAGGCAGTTATGTCAGTCCAGAGGCACATGCGGGTGATGAAGACAAGCTTAGTCAACATGGACACAAACATTGGCGGCATGGCTGCGGGCATTCGGGACATGTCCCAGTCAATCCAGCAGTTGTGCAGCAAATTAGATGCTGACATCGAAGCACGGCGCCGGGAACGCCAGAGAAGGGACACTACCAGCAGGGCACTCAACCGTCTGGCAACTGCGACTTCCCTACTTTGCCGGCGCTCTGTGACGATGCAGGAGGGCCTAACACAGTGCTGCAGCGACCTGTCTCGGGGGATGGTGCAGGTGACAAGTGCACTAGGGGTGCTATTGACTAGTCAGGCGTCGACAACTGCTGCAGGGGATGCTGCGGAGAGCATCGACACCAGCAGCAGCATCACACCCCCCGTCCCCGAAGCACGCAGGAGCAGCAGGCGGCTTGGGGTTGGCTCTAGTGAGGATGCACAGGCCGTGCAATCCACCACTGCAGCGCGTATGCGCAAACATTGATGTGGCCCTGCTTAGCCACTTCCCATTGGGTGACGTAACCCTGGACATACTCCTTGTATAGATGGTATATTGCCAGATTGGCCTGTTCATGTGTTCATGGCGTGGTGCCACATTAAACTACGTCATGACTTCTCACAACTCGCTGTGTCCCCTCACTTACTCAGAAATAGTTGCATGTGATCTCTGCCCGTCTCTCTCTCCCATCGATTGCAGTTGGCACTCTAGCTGCGCTGCCCTCTGGCTGGCCTGACTCATCCTCGTTGTCCTCAAAATATGTTAGTTCCACATCTGTACCTTTTTTCGTGGCAAGGTTGTGCAGCATTGCACAAGTGGCAATAATCTTGCAGCAGGTGATGGGTTTGTACTGGCGTGCGCCTCCGCTCTTGTGGAGGCAGCGGAACCTGCTCTTCAGTAGTCCAAACGTGCGCTCCACCACATTGCGTGTTGTTTTGTGGGCCACGTTGTATCGTCTCTCACTCTGGGTTGCTGGGTGTAGGTAGGGAGTGAGGATGAATGAACGGCATGCATATGCACTGTCGCCTGGATGAGTAAAAGGGAACCATCAGTTACATGCCTCTATACACTCTGATTTGCAGGTTTCAAGGGGCGTCACTGTTACTTACCCAGCAGGTATCCCTCTCCGAATTCTCCGGCACTCAGTCGTGTGTAGATCCCACTATTCTGGAAGATGTAAGAGTCGTGGGTGCTCCCAGGAAACTTTGCAACAATATCTGTGATGATGTTCTCTGCATCACAGATCACATGCACATTGATGGAGTGGGTGGACTTCCTGTTCCTGTAGATGTGCTCTGTATCAGCTGGTGGACAGATTGGGATGTGTGTACCATCAATACAGCCGATGACATGGGGGAACTGTGCCATGTGATAAAAGTCTGTTTTTGTTTTCTGCAGTGCAGCCTGTGTGTTTGGGAAGCTTATGTAGTGGTGCATTCTCTGCATCATGGCATCCAGGAACTTCCTGAAGAAACGGGACAGGCAACTCTGGGATACACCACCCACCGCAGCTATCACCACCTGATAACTGCCGGATGCCAGTAGATGTAGGCTGCAGAGCACCTGCACATGTGGTGGTATGGCGTGCGCCCTTCTTGTTGGCTGGTCCAGGAGTGGGTGCAGGTCCCTTATCAGGTCCATGATGGTTTCGGGGTGTAGCCTGTACCTCTCATGTATCTCTGCATCAGTCAGCTGGAGTAGTGTGATGCGCTGTCTGTAGATTTGTTCCTCCCGTCGCCACACCCTCAGTCCTGCTGCCTGTAGACGTAGGCGCCTTGCAATGACGTACATGGCGGCCATGTTGTCCACGCTGTAGCATTTTGGGATTGCTTATGTGCATTGTTGATGGTTACCACCTGCTTTCAATCCGTGTTAATTACCGACTCTTATTTACCGATTTTCCTGGATTTCTTAATTACCGACTGCTCCTACATGTCATTTTAAATTTTACCACTTCATATTTACCACTTCATATTTACCGATTCGTTAATTATGTATTCGGTAAATATGAATCGGTATTTTAGGATTCGGTAACTATGAATCGGTATTTACCGCCTCATATTTACCGAAAAGTGGTTTTTGGACTCCTACATCTCACTTGTCTGGATACCGGTCGGTAACGGCATATTTACCGAAAATCGGCCGTTACCGACCGGTATTTCGCTACCTACATGAGGCCCTTAATGAGCAAACCCCTGATTGGTTTACGACGACTATTGGAAGAATTGTGGATCTACTGAAAAAGCTATAACTTGGCTATTAACTGACAGAAAACGAAAATCATGATGATAAGGTTAAAAATTAATAAACCATGGACCTCGTTCATCAATAAACGAAATATCAAAATCGTATCTAGACATAATATTCGGCCATCGATGCTACTTCCTAGGGAATAAAAATTTCCTGAAGACAAAAGTTAATGCCCTGGTGTATGTGTTTAAATTGCTATACTCCCAACTACAGGACCCTTCCTTCCAACCACTTCTGGATACCATCAAATGCAAGCTAGACCCAGTGCTAAACTTTGGTCCGGCTATATATACATCCAATTGATGTTACCTGAATACTAAAATATCATACGTATATAGGAATATATTTTGTGTAAACTTAAATTAGTCTGAAATTCAAATCAAGCTGTAATTTAGGCTCCAAAATCAACAAGATACATTAAGTTGTTACACCAGGCTGAAAATAACCAACAATACCTGCCCCAGGAGAAAGGCTTGAGTTACTCAACATGCCAAGAAAATCGTTGGGCATAGAAGACCTTTGGTCTGGTACAATAAACCATAACTTATTTCAAATGTTGGCAATAGAACGGCCAAGAAGGTCTCCTTCAGCGAAGACTCAACACTCCCACGCGTGGTCAGTCATCAATTCATATAAACAGCCCAGACTTTTTTGAGACTGAATTGTTGCAATACCGATTTTATCTATTACCACCAAAAGACAATGCAACGCCTAGGTGAGTTTCTGGTTCATCAAATACTTTACAGCATATATATATATATATTCCAAACGTGGAGACATGCACTGTTCAGTGCTGTACAAACAGGCCCTCCAGACGTGCTTTAAAAACAGCTCCTTATTCCAGGAAAAATTAATAGCATCACGCGTTTCGGCTCCTGGGAGCCATAATCATATGAACACACTAATTGAAAACATGTCTGATTTTAAAAGCATGGCTCCAAACAGGAAGGAAGGACTGGGACGCTCATATATTGTTCTATTTGAAGTGGCAGTCACTTAATTCTATTAAACTTCGTAACATGTATATTGTATGCAGACAGTGAAAGTTCTCAATAATTCTTGCATAAGTAAAACCTTTAGTAGTTGCATTACTGAACATATTTCATTGCAGCACTGTCTTCGTTTTGCATATTATGAATACTTTTCAGGACCACAATTCCCATAATGCCTTGTTCTTGCTTTCTTTTCGATTTCCTGTCCTTCCCCATTTCGAGCTTAATTTAATGTTCCAAAAATGCCTCTTTCAAGCCTTTACAGGATATAATTCCACTCGTGGCTAAGACATTCAGTTTCAGTCAATGTTAGAGAAATACTGCTCCCATTCTAGACATGGTTATCACATTGGTATGTAACTTGCCTTTTGCTTGTCTTTCAATCAGCACGTCGTGCTGGGTTAAATACCCCCAAACCCTGGCCGGATCAGTAAACAAAACTGCTGTCTGTAGATGACATTGTGACAATGTGCTACCCCGCCATACTTTGGCAATATATTTGTGACAGTGTGCTCTTAATTGCAACACCATCTACATATTACACCCTTACCACTCTCCTGCTGAATGGGCATGGCTCATTGGCGGCACTTATTCTTTGTGTGATGCTTGAAATTTTCAGAATCCCTTTGAGTTAAGGGATGTAACATTGATGACAGCACCCCCAATCTGTTAATTGTCCCAGTGCCACTGCCTACTCGGGGCCTGGGAGCTTTTACAGCACTGGGAGCTTGCTGCTAACTTTGCCTGAATCCCTCAGCAGTTGAAGTCAGACTTTGACTAGGGGTGGGCGGAATTTGCAAAATTCACTTTCGCAAACTATCGCGAAAATGTTGAAAATCTCCATAAACACGCCGGAAATATCGTGAAGACGCTGAAGTTTTTTTCCCGCCTGTTCGCTGTATTTTTTGCGTGATCGCGGCTCGCCAACTTACCCATGCGGTTTTTCACGGTCGCGGCCATCTAGTTTTCACTCGTCCCGCCCGCCTGCGATGCTTACTTCCTGTTCCGGGTCGCGCAATGCATGCTCGCACCCGTTCGCGGTACGTATTTCCTGTTCGGGAATGTTTTTACTTGTTCGCGTTGCTTTTTGCGTGCTCGGGGAAAAAATATCGCGCGAACTTGCGCACGTGGTCGCAATGGGCGCGGCCATCTTGTTTTCCACTCTATTGCATGGTTCTGGGGCCTGATTTTCAATCCTTCCTGCATCTTTCCAATCCTTTCTTTGAAGCCACTTTTTTTTAATCTTTTTTATTTATTATTTCTATAACTATTTTCCTGCTTCTATATTTTTGGTTTTTGTCTACTTTTTTTTGTTTTTTAGCTACTTTTTCACTCTTTCTATTGCCTGCTATTTATTTCCTTTACTTACTTTTTTAATTTTATTACCTTTTCTTTCCCGCCCCGTCTCTCATCCCCAGAACCATGTCAAAGGGTAGGGCTCGCCGCAGCCAGAGCCGCGACCGCCTTCCTTGTGGAAGGCGGCGCCCACAAGGGGTGCAGGCACAGGCCTTATTTGGGGAGGTGGAGTTGGCTGCACTCATTTTCTTTGTGCAGCGCCACCTGCCCTCAACCCTGGCAGCAGGTGGCAGGCCTGGGTCCAGGTAGGGCTCCGGGAGCATCAACAGCGGTGGGGGAAGGTGCGTCGGGCAGTGTTGCGCTGCTCTGGGGTCCGGCGCACCCAGGCGCAGTTGACGCACCGGTGGTCCGACATCCTGGACCGTGAGCAGAACCTGCTGGACCTGCTGGGAGTGGAGGTCCCGGGTCTTGGTGAGTAACTATTTAATTATTACTCCTTTGTGTCTGTTCTTCTGCTCTGTGTTATATATCGCGAATATCTTTTTTTCTTCCAACCAGCTAGAATGTTGCTGTTACATTCCAGGTTAATTACGTTTAAAAGTCTTCTGTGATTTACAGGTGCTCCTCTGCGCTACTACTAATCTTACTTGTTTGTAACTTTGCGTTTGCGCTCGCTTAGCATGATTATGTAAGAGTTTATTTTAAAGAAATTAAGTTACGTAATGCTATAGTGACTCTAGTCCTTACTGTGTCCTGTCACTAAGAGATAGGGGCGGATTGATACTTAGGTTTAGTTACTTTGTATGAGTTTGTAATTTTTTAGTGGTATGCGTGATGCCCCCTCAGGTACATCACATGCTGCTAGTACGCCAGTCTTTATTAGAACCTTTTCTAGTTTGTTCAATGAGTGGTGGTAATTGGCTTAGCACTAGCAGAACATCAGCATCAATCAATCAACCCAAAATTTGGTGTGTACAAAAAATGTAGTCATGTGTCCTCCATTTGACCATAAGCATTGTTGAGGACTAAAAGAAGTGGAAATGCATACTTAATGTAAAATTGGCACGCCTGGAATTGGTGGGCTAGGTCGGGTGGTACGTCGTACTTAGGCATAGTTAGTATTCTGGAATCAGAATGGAAGACTGGATTACTGTTGATAAACAGTAAGTTGTCGATCCGCGAATCCCCCGATACTACTTGTTGACCAGATGAGATCGGTCAATTTAGTTATTGCAATTGTTGTTTACAGAAGTGTTTTTTGACCGTTCTCTAAAAATATTTTATTTGTTTGACACCATACATCAATGTTTCTCTTTCTTATATCTTTCCTATTCAGCACCCAGGGGCAGGCAGACAGGGAGTGGGCAGTCGGCGGGAGAACAACACCACCAGGAGGACACCAACGAGGGCTCCTCTGCTGGCCCTAGTAAGTCTTCTTGTTTTTAATAATAATTCTTATTCCATAACTTTTACTGCACCATATTCTTCCCGAACTATTGTTTCAGTTTCCCAAAGCTATTTTTTTACCAACAATTATCCTTCGATCTGTACGGTTTCAAAACTCTTGTTATCCCTGCCTCTGCTATGATGACTCTCTGTACTACTACTACTATCAGTCTGTCTGTACTCTAGTAGCAAAGCTTGCCCAGTTGGCCACTCTTTATTTGAAAGGTTGTAAATAAAACTCAGAATCACCAGTAGCTCTAGCCATTGAGTCCAGTCCTTTGGGTCGTCCTCTTGTACTACTTCTAGTCTTATTGATCTTGAGTCTTTGTTAATCTTGAGGCTTTGACAATTCACACCAACAAATGCCCAACCAGATTTATTACTATTTTGATATGATAGGACATACTACTACTGTTTTAGGGATTTTGCACATACAGACCTTTGCACAAGAAAATAGGATGTTGGTGATGGTAGGTTGGACCTTCCTCACACACCTCAATCCGAAATTCAGAACCCACCACAATCCCCTGCCCGACTAGTTATAGTAGTGTCTTGTCATAACTATTAGGTCTCCAAACCCTCCCCCCAAGATACCCAACAAGTAGACAACCCAGAACATAACACACCCAACCTCTCAGTCGAGGAAGCAATGCACATGCACACCCTTCCTTTAATTTTCTCACTCGTGTAAGTCCACACCAAATACCACCAAGTCTATGTAAGTTCAAAATGTTTATTTTGAATTGAGAAGCTCTGTACATTGTTCTATTATATAATGCAGTACCAACGGGAAAATCAATAACATTAAAACAATAAACATTGTTACACTTACTTACAGTTGGGAATTAAATCATGATAACTGAACAGTGGTGGAAGCACCACCATCCCCTAGGAATTTAGTTTATATAAATTTATAAATGAAGATCTCTGAGTATGGACCACCTCACCTTAGAAGAACCTAGTACTGGTAGTTGTTTCATCATAAGCTCTGCAAAGTTCTGGTTCGTAGAAGGGAATCCTCCGTCTGTAATGCGAAACATGAAATGGTGCGCGTTAGTATATTGCAACTTGCAAGCATTTCTCAGCCGTGCCAAAAAGTGTAGCATTTATGGATAAGCAATATGGACTAACAGTACACCAGTACTTCATAAAAAAGTGGCCTGTTAATGTCTTGGTTGACCGCTTGTACGCAGCGCGTAGACAGTAGCATTGTGAGGTCATGTGGGCTCAAAGGTGTCTTATACAACCAGCTGCAAGGTAACGTCACATGTGCAAAAATAAAAGACACAAAGGTAAAATGGTTGCATGGCTCGGGCTAACTAAGCAAAGGCTAGAATTACCCTAGGGGTACCATATATAACTATTAGTGTCTACTCTACTACTACCTGATTTGTACTAGTGATGTATGTTGTTATATACTATTAACTAATTTTTCAATCTTGCTACTGACCAATAGGGGGAGGTGTATATGATGCCTAAAAAATGTGTAATGTTTTCTAGGTGCACTACCGACCACGACCACCATTGCCGGGGCCAGCGAAGGTGATGTAGAGGGTGAGGATGCGGCAGTTGCAGATACCGACGATGGAGCGGTAGGGGGAGTGCCAGCACCAGTGGCGGGCGGTGGTAAGTTAGATTCATAATCCTTAACTATTGTTGACACTACACTCACTGCAAGGGTGTACTGTATGTATACTGTACTGTTTAGACTTAGGGCCCCATTAGGATGGTGGGTGGATTGCCCCCGCTGGGCCGGCGGTAGTCACCACCGACCCCGCAGGGGCAAACCTCCCGCCATCCCTGTAAAAAAGACCCCCCGCCATAGATATTACAATGGCTGGGGGGGTCCGCGGCGTATAGAAACCGTCCGCCGATTTTCCGCACAGTCGACATGTCGACCGGGCGGAAAAGGGTTCAATATGGTGGCGGTGTCTGAACACACCGCCAGCCATATAACCTGAATTTTGGAATGCCTTTCCATGGCGGCATTGCATGGGACCCCCGCCCTTTTTAGCGTGAGGATGGCGGGCGGACAAAGTCCGCCCACCATCCGATGTTCTAAGTAAGTAAGAGTTGTTGTGACCGTTTGAAGAGTGAAGAGTAGACACCCTTTAATTGGCATAGGGGCGGGAGTATTGAGTAACCAATGGCCTTATCTATCTGATTTCAACTCCGCTTTGAAAGTTTTATGGAGAAGACTAAAAGTCAGATCAGATCACCTGGTGTTTAACTAACAAGTGAAAGAGGGGTGGAAGGAAGAAGGACGGGCGAGATTTAATAAATGTTATGTACTGTGCTTTATAGTGCTACCATGCCACTATGTGTATAATTAACTTGTCTTACTGTTTTTCTAAGAGTATATTTTACAATTGTCTTGTTTTTTTCTTTTTGATACACAGCTACTCCTTCCAAAGTTAATCGAAAGGAGTTGGCCGCCAAGGCACGGCGCCGGAAGCTGGAGGCAATCCAGCAGGAATATCGGTGGCTGGTGGTCTTGGCAGAGGAGGAGGAGGAGACTGCAGCAGCACTTGAAGCCTCCTCCAGTGCCCCGGTCCCCAGCCACCGCCCTCCAGCGGTACGGCGCCACCGTCTGGCGGCTGCCCGCCGCCACTGCAATACAATCTCTGGTGCCCCCCCACTGTGGCTGCAACTGCTGCACCCTCAGACGCCGCTTCGCGCGTCTAGAGGAGCAGATGCGTGTCGTCCTGCAATCCCGCCCCACACCTTAGTCCCTGTCTTCTGCCCCTTTTTTAATTCTTGTTTGGGTGGGTGGGAATTGGGCGTTGGGGTTTTGGACTATTTTCTGGACTTTCTTACAGACATTGGTTGGGGCTAGGGAGGGGGTGGGTCAGCTTTTGTGGGTTTTTAGTTTATTTTTGTTAGGGTCAATTAAATCTATTTTTCTACGTTCCATGCAATGTTGTTAATGTTTTGTAGGTGGGGTTACTGTTTTACTTCACTTTACTTTTCTTGCTGGTGCAGGCCCGCCCATAGCCAGTGTTTGATTTAAATATTTGGCTGACTGTGTAAGACACAAACAGATAGATGCGACACCCCTCACTGATTAAGTTGTCCTACTAGTACTTTCAGTCTCTCTTCTAGTCTATGCATTCTTTATCTGGACTCAAAGGGGTGTGTGAAATTGAATTAATTGAAAACATGTCCATTATTAATTATGCCTCCCCCAAACTTCTCTTACCTTTGCTTGATGTTTAACTTAGGCACTGCAATGGCTGCATGGTGAAGATGGTTTCCTTCTTCTTACATGCCATGATTGGGGTGGTGGTGGTGGCAGTATAGTAGTAGTAGTAGACACTGGCAGGGCAGCAGCATTTGCAAAAAAAGATAATGAGACAGTCAGTCGCCTTTGAGTGACTGTTCGAGGAGTAGTAGAATGAAGTACAGTACAGAACTTACCGAGCAACAATAATATGCTAAAATATTTTACAACAAAACATAACGGTGGTGGGGATAGCCTACTAGACAGAGTTACAAACTATAGTTGTGTCGAGTCACTTGACTAGGCCTACAGTGTAACAGTTAGTGCTGTGTATGAGGAATGACAACAAATCCAATCAATGCCGGCAATTAATGCTGAGGTATATGTTCCTTTGTTAAATAAAATCACCTCTAAAATATACTGCTCATGGGTGGGCAAGCAGAAGAAGATCATCGCTCTGCCTTGAAATTGAAGTACTGTTGCTTTCGCCACATACGCCCCAGCAAGCGTGTGATTAAGTATTGGTGTACATTTAATTTAGTCACACCTCGACAATAAGTCACACAGCCCGGGGGAAGAGGGTTAGGGTTTGTTGAATGGATGGGAAGGGGGTTTGGGGAAAGGTTTGACAGTGAAAAACAGTGTGCACGGACAAACAAACGACAGTCTTTGAAGACTACCATATCCATATCAATATGTTAAGGGAGAAAAAGGAAATGCATGCATGATGATGATTGATAAGGAGACCCGGATTACATACACTTCTTGTTCTGTTGTTCCGGCCTTAATACTTTTACAGATAGCAAATAGAAATTTTAAATATTGGTAGGAATGAATCATAAGCAGAGAGCAAACCTAATGATGATAATAACAAGAAGAACACACTGTTGTAAAGATTGTAGACAAAAAAATGAATCAAATTATTTAAAAGAAGATGAAAGTTGATACTGTTACTGTGTTATCCTGGTCAAAAATGTGGACTGGATTTGCATCTCGGCATTCCTCTTGGTCCTCTCGTCCATCAGTCTTGGGTGTCGCCACTCGCCACTGCCCGGCTGGAAAAAAATGTAGATTTATTGGTAAGGTAAGTGTGCATTGTAATGTTTTCCCAAGTATAGGGCAAGGGCCGGCATGTAATTGTAGGTGGAAAAACAAAGGGGATATTGAGAAACAAAGTTGAAACAAATGCACAAGTTATGGTGTAGTGCAACAAGAACACTTTCCGAGGCGGCATGTATGCATCATCTCTACTCTAGTCTGTTTCCAGCATTGACCTTCAACAACAACGGGAGAGAGCAGTCCCAGAGTGACAGGCCTGACGGCACGTTGCTTAGCACATCCTCCGTTTAGAGTACTTTTTTTTTTTTAAAGAGTTGGACAAAGACCAAGCACATATCCATTCGAAACATAGCATTTTACAATTTAAGTTAGTAAATCAATGCACCGCAGTCATCCCACCGCTACACTCGACTCCACTTCTACACAGACATTTGGGTCTGCTGTGGTTGTTGTTGACGTGTTTACCTTTAGGCTTTTATGCCACTCATGAAACATCCTCCTGACTTGTTATTATTCCATCAATCATCTCCGATACTTGTACTGACTGACTGTGAAGATCGGCCTGCAGTAGAAGTAAAATTTTGTTATTACACAACAAGAGTAGAAATATTATTGACTTGAGTCAACAAAAACACAAACACCAATCGCTCAGAGTCAGGTGTCCAATGCATGCCATTAATACCAGTTCCTTCTCATCTTAAGTTAACAGGCCATCTTTTTCGCCATCATCATGGATGGTGCTGTTGTCAATCATACTCAGTGCGCAGATTGAGCAGATTGAGTCCCCTTCCTGTATTCAATTAAAAGCAATGTATCAAGCTGCAGGAGAAGTACACATTTCTTATTTGCAAGAAGGGGAAAATTCACCTTGAGTTAAGTTTAGTCTGTACTGTAGAAAGATGATTAGTGCACAATGACATAACTTCATACACAACAAACAACAACAAAATCTGCGACTCTGCGTCCAATGCATGGCATCAATCATTACCTGTTCCATCTCATTTTCAGTTAATGGGCAGTCTCTCTCGGCTCTGAAAGGAGGATAGCTATAGTAGTCATCTGATTCATGCTCCACTTCTTTTGGCGGGACTAGGAAAGTTTTTATTTTTTCTTCTATTTTCCATCATCCAATCATCATTCATGAGAGCAATGGATTTAGGCGGGAGATTCAGTATGATGGAGCGGAGGAGCTGGATTCAGAGGACTGTACTGTCAAATTGCAGACACCTGAAACTTGTATATTAATTAAGAAGAGTAGAAGAAGGTGGTAATGGATTTGTTGTGATTCACAAGTTTGTAACCGGAACGACAGACACACAAATAAAGGGGAAAAAAAGGGAGGAAGACAGTAAGTGCAAGCCTAATTGTCAGGGAAGTATAGCTCATCCTCAAACTCTGGGGGTTCAGCCAGTAGCAGGTAATCATGTGACACACTACTTCCGTCGCCTGAGCCGCTGTCCTCATCTTCCTCCCTTGCTTCATGTATTGTCTAATTCGGTGGTATGAAGTGCTGAATCATTTTGATCATTGTTAACCTCTCCACGTTTTTGGGCGAGAGACTGGTCCTTCTCACTGTGACAATGGAACCAGCAGCACTGAAAACACGTTCAGAAGAGACACTTGCGACAGGGCAAGCCAGATAGCTTATCGCCAGCCTGCTGAGCAGTGGCCATTCCAACCTTATCCTATACCAATACTGCAATGGGTTTTGATCAATGTACACCTCTGTTGGGTCGTCCAGATAGGCCTGGGCCATCCGCTCAATGTTCAGGGGGGCTGCTGGTAAGCTTTCGGGCTGACGAGCCCATGGACCAGCACCTGCGCGCCATGAGAGGTACTTTACCTGAGCATACTTTTTCGGCAGCCTACGCGGCAACCCCACACACATACCTACTCCCTGCTGACGAGAGGCAACTACCTCGAAACACGTGTCCAGGGATGGCTAACGTGACACTTACTTTCACTTACAATTTTGGCACAGGCGTATTCGCTGATGCTACTGCTTGGACCACAATGCCTTGGGGTAACACGCTGGTAGGACGAGCAGGGTGCGGCCCATTGGACTTTTGTTTATATTCAGGCTCTCTTGAGCCGGTGGGGCTGACGAGCCCATGGACCAGCACCTGCGCGCCATGAGAGGTACTTTACCTGAGCATACTTTTTTGGCAGCCTACGCGGCAACCCCACACACATACCTACTCCCTGCTGACGAGAGGCAACTACCTCGAAACACGTGTCCAGGGATGGCTAACGCGACACTTACTTTCACTTACAATTTTGGCACAGGCGTATTTGCCGATGCTACTGCTTGGACCACAATGCCTTGGGGTAACACGCTGGTAGGACGAGCAGGGTGCGGCCAATTGGACTTTTGTTTATATTCAGGCTCTCTTGAGCCGGTGGGGCTGACGAGCCCATGGACCAGCACCTGCGCGCCATGAGAGGTACTTTACCTGAGCATACTTTTTCGGCAGCCTACGCGGCAACCCCACACACATACCTACTCCCTGCTGACGAGAGGCAACTACCTCGAAACACGTGTCCAGGGATGGCTAACGCAACACTTACTTTCACTTACAATTTTGGCACAGGCGTATTCGCCGATGCTACTGCTTGGACCACAATGCCTTGGGGTAACACGCTGGTAGGACAAGCAGGGTGCGGCCAATTGGACTTTTGTTTATATTCAGGCTCTCTTGAGCCGGTGGGGCTGACAAGCCCATGGACCAGCACCTGCGCGCCATGAGAGGTACTTTACCTGAGCATACTTTTTCAGAAGCCTACGCGGCAACCCCACACACATACCTACTCCCTGCTGACGAGAGGCAACTACCTCGAAACACGTGTCCAGGGATGGCTAACGCAACACTTATTTTCACTTACAATTTTGGCACAGGCGTATTCGCCGATGCTACTGCTTGGACCACAATGCCTTGGGGTAACATGCTGGTAGGACGAGCAGGGTGCGGCCAATTGGACTTTTGGGTTTTGATCAATGTACACCTCTGTTGGGTCGTCCAGATAGGCCTGGGCCATCCGCTCAATGTTCAGGGGGGCTGCTGGTAAGCTTTCGGGCTCTTTTCTCTGTGCATCAGCACCGTGCTTATTAATGCCTAACTGTACATATCAATCGTCTAACGATTCTACTGGGCCTAATGATCCAGTTATTGTTGCTGCTGTCGATAGTGATGGTGATGGTGAGTGTTGTGATCCAAACGCACTGCCCTCAGCCTCTGAAGTTGCACTTGATGCTGCATGCCCTGCTGCAGTACTTCTTGTGGGTTGATCTTGCGGGCTTTTAATTAGCAGCCGTTCATTTTCCAACTTACTCGCTGCCTCAGCTATACAAGTTTTGTAGCGGGCAACATCAATCTCTGAAAAAGGAAAGAATGTCTTCAGTCAAAATTTTGCACGTGGATCCAGAATTGTGTCACAAATGTAATGTTCTTGTGACAAAATTTTATTTTCTATCCTTGTATTTTCAGCTATGTGACGGGCTAAGCTCTCCACCAAGTCATAGGCTCCCTTTTTGTCCTCTTCACCTTTGTGTGATTCAGACACCTTCTTCAGCTGATGCTCTAGCATTTGCAATAATGGGATAGCTTGGCCTATTGTACAGTCCTCCTTGCTGACTTCACGTGTGAAGACCTCAAAAGGACGAAGCATCTCTGTCAGGCATTTAACTAGGCCCCATTGCTCCATCTGAAGGGACATGCCTTTAACAGTAGCATCCCCTCTTTGCCAGACATATTCATTGGGTGGCCTGTACTGCTCAAACAGACGATCAAGCATGTAATATGTTGAGTTCCAATGTGTTGCCACCTCCTGGATGAGTGCTTTGACTGGCATCCTATATTCACGTTGAATGATCCTCAGCTGCTTCCGAGCTTTAAAAGAATGGCTGAAATGAGTGCATAATCTTCGGCAGATGGCCAGTAAGTTGCTGACTATGGGTTCTTTTTTCAGAAAGTCTTGAACTATAATCTTTATGCAGTGCGCCAAACACGGAACCCTGAAAGAGGAACCAAGATCCATGGCCTTAAGTACATTACCATTCCATTCCATTCCATTTGTACACTTTATTTCGATCAAAAGATCATAAAAGTTGCATAAAATACATATAAAAAGCAAACTTGAGCATAATAAAAGGCATTAAAAAAATTGATTTAAAAATAGACCATGGAAAATATACATAGCAGCATACAATAGTTTTAGTACTTAAGACGCTTAATCCACATTGCATGTAAAAAACGTGAAACAGCAAACACTACAACAGTACTTGTGTCAGTGGCTAAGATGCGATAGGCTTCGGTACATCTTGTAAATCCTAAGTTCCTACATAGAGGAATGAGCCAATACTTCCTGGGGGCTCTATATGCAACGCAAAGAAACAGTACATGGATTATTGTCTCAGGCGACCTTCCGCAGGCTGGGCAAATGTTTTCTCTTTGTTTGGCCCAGTTCTTAGTAAAGTCCCTAAGAGGTAAGGTGCCCATCCTAAATTGGATATATAGTTTCCTTGCCAGAAATGGGTGCACTTCATTCAGGAATGATTCAAAGATATACTGGTCTTTATTTACCAAAAACTGCCTCGAAAGACTGCCAAGAGTTGTGTTTTGTTGTAATGTACTTAGCTTATGCTGCCTATATACCTGTACCAGTTTGGCACGAGAGAGCGTCAAACAGAATACCCCAGGGCTAGTCCAGAGTTCAGGCAAACCAATCCTATAGCACATCTCCTTAATATAGACAAGCCAGGGAAACTTCTTTGAAGTGCTAACTGCAATTATTGAACTTAGATCACGACAATAGGACCCTAGCTCATCTGTGAGCCAAAGTCTTCGCCAGTATGTTAAAGGACGTAGGCCAGCTTCTTCATCTATTGGTCGTATTGCCAGGTCAAGGCGTAGCGGTACTAGAGGGGTGCTTTGCGGTAGGCCCAATAAAAGTCTAATAAACTTGTTCTCTAATAGAGAAAGACCTTTCAGCTGAGAATGGCCCCACAACTCTGCCCCATATAGAGCTGCATTTCTTACTTGTACTTTGTAGATTTCTGCTGCGGGGCCAGGGGCCCTGTGTGTGGTATATTTAGCCATTCTTAATATCGCGCCAGATAGTTGGGCAAGCCGCATAGCTGCTTTGTCTAGTTGGGGAGCCCAGGAAAAGGACTCAGAAAGTGTGATCCCTAGGTAATCAAATAGTGAGACCCTTTCTAGAGTTGTTCCATTGAGTGTGGGATTAGGCCGGGTTGTGTTAGCTGGGTTAAAAACCATGTATTTAGTTTTCGAAATGTTTATTTCGAGCCCATGGTCAATGCAAAAAGCTAAAAAACTGTCTAAAACACGTTGAACGCCCATCGGGGATTTAGATAGAAGAAGGGTGTCATCTGCAAATAGCATGACTGGAACCTTTCTACCATTAAGTCTAGGGGAGTCACCACGGTCCGTTTTATTAATATGATTAACCAAAGCGTTAACATAAAGACAGAACAGGGTAGGGGCTAGCACGCATCCCTGCCTGACTCCTCTATTGACTGGAAAGCGCGCGGTTAATTGGCCTGCCTTACCATATCGGACCTGCGCATAGTTGCCAGTGTGCAGTCTAATGATCATAGCTAATAGGTCCAAGGGGACTCCCAGCTTGTGCAGTACCGCCCAGAGCTTATCCCTTGGGACCATATCAAAAGCTGCTTTCAGGTCGACAAATATCAGATAGAGGCTGCCACCCTCCATTGATACTGTCTTCCAGAATAATAATTGCAGCCGTAAGAGCTGGTCAACAGTTGACACCCTTTTCCTAAATCCTGCCTGTAAATCGCTCAAGATATTCATCTCTTCCATCCAGGAATGCAGACGATTAAGTAAAATTCTAGCAAACAGCTTTTGTGCTACATCTATTAGGCTGATTGGCCTGTAATTTGCAGGAAGCAACGGTGATCCTTTTTTAAAAATGGGGAATATTTCAGCTCCTAGCCATGTATCTGGGACGTTCATACCTTTCATGATGGCGTTAAATAAGGTCCATAGATAAGGGACCCAGATCAAGGGTTCTTCTTTATATAGGTCCCCGGGGATTTTATCTAGGCCAGGTGCTTTAGATGTAGAGAGGGTTTTGATAGCACCCTCAACTTCTTGGGCCGTTATTTCATTTAAAGAGTCAAATTGTGCTAACTGAAGAGGACCCTCCGTAAGAATCAGATCATCTCCAGTTGAGTACAATGACTTAAAATGGGCTTCCCAGGCAGATGCTGCGATATTCGGTAGGATTGGGGATCGTTCGTCCTTGTTGCCCGAATTGGCAATAATTTTCCAAAATCCCCTCATGTCCTTATTAGAAAGGGCAATTTTGAGGGCCTCCCATTTCTCAAACTCCCATGATTTTTTTGCATTTTTAATAGTCTCGTAATAAAACTTCCTGGAAGGCTTCAATACAGCCTTATTTTTTGTTTTTATTGCATTAATAAGAGCAGATTTTGCCTGCCTACATTCTTTAGTATACCAGGTATTAAAAAAGTGATTTTGCCTGGGCTTAGTTGATGGGGGATTAAAGAATATTTTAAGAGCCAAGGTAAGATGCAGGTACGTTGATTCTACCGCTTGTAAATCCCAGTCGCTTGGAAGTGGGGTAAATAACCTTTCCGTTTCTAGAAGCGCTGGGAGAATCAGCCCACAAAGTTCTAAAATTTTGTCCGGGGTGCGTTTTACTGCATCCCACCTAATTCTTCTTTTATTATTGACCAGAGAAAGATTCCGGTCGGGCATAGGGCCAATGGTAGAAGATGCTTGAGAGACAGGAATTGATATCTCAAGCAACAACGCATCGTGGTCACTGTCAAATCTAGAAATGACGGTAAAGTCTACAATACTATTCCAAGAAGATACCTCCACCAGAATATAATCTATTAGGGAGGAATAATTGTCCCTTTTGAAGGTAGGTTTCCCTGGCTGGTCAGATTTTAAACGACCATTACAGGCCCTCAATGAATGCGTAAGGACAAATGCATTAATTTGCATAACTAATGGGGTCCAAGCCTTTACCTTCTGGATTTGGGGATCTGGTATTAGATTACAATTATCTTCCTCGTTTTCTAATATATATGGGAGGTCAACTAGCGGTTCGTATTGACAGTTAAAATCACCCGCAATTATTAGTCTATCATGATTAGGTAGGTCTGGTATGCTAGTAGATAATAAGTCAAAAATCGGAGAATCTTGGGATAGGCTAGATGGACGTGAGTAAACGTTAATAAGAATTAGTTTAAAATTGGGTTTGAATAAAAGAGCCAGACCTTGAAGATCTACTGAGAACAGATCTAGTTCAGAAATAGTGCAGTCTAAATGAGTTGCGACCCATATGGAGAGGCCCCCGTAAGGCCTACCCCTCTTCCCCTTGGTCGCTACTACGGTATGTGCCGAAAACCCGGAGAACTGTGTAGGCACAAGCGACCAGGTCTCCTGCAATAATACAACATCATATTCTGATATAAACTTAGACCACTCTGGGTTGTCTATCTTTGAATTTATACCAGCGATGTTCCATGATAGGATCCTGATTTTAAGATCTGAGGGGGAGGCTATGGTTGGTTGGCGTTTGATACAAGGAGTCTCCACATTAGCTGGGTTACTGGCTTCTTCGCTTACGTCTGGTTCATTAAAACTAGGCAATACACAATAAGTAGACAAATGGGTTGGAGTATATAGGTTAAAACAAGGTTCAATAGCATTAGCATGTACTTTCATGTGTTTGTTTGGGATTTGTGAAAAAGGTAAAGAATTGTTCCCGAGTCAATCACATTCTTCCAGATTGGAAAGTGCTTCGAATCTATTGGTCAGTGATACTGTATTAACACAGGGTGAACTGACAATGGTGGGGGCACTAGACTGTACCGTAGAGCTTTTTACCCTGGTCAAGCTTGGAATTTTAAATTGACGTTTATTGTAAAAGTAATGATATGTTAGAGGCACTATTTCAAACGATCTCCTTTGAGGGGGGAAAAAGTTTCTAAGAAGTACAGGCAAAACATTAGTGCTCGAAAAGTGCACAATAACACAGTCCCCTTTTAGCTTCTTCTCCTGAGAGCCCACCCAGTCAACTCTTCTCGCCATGATGATCTTTCTTACAAGTGATTGACATACCCATTCAGGGGCACTAAGATTGGACGATATCCAGTGTGCACATTTGTCCATTAAATGGATAGTAGTCTCGCTTTGATTAGGTAATAACGGGGGTACCTGTGCCAGGACCAACGCCAAAGGAGCCGCTAGAGGAGATAAGTGGAATATTGGTTGTACTTGTTTTGTATTTATCGTAGTGAGTATAACTTTAGATGTTTCCGGCTGGGGTAGTGCACAGGGCCCTTCAGTTCTATTTTGGGGGGCATTGGGATGTTGTAAGCTCCTAGTGATTTCTGGTTGCACTACGGATAGGGCTGTTATGATCGGAGGTTGGGCGGCTTGAGACTCTGGCATGGGAGTATTTTCCGTTGAAGTTGGCTGAGGCCCATATAAGGGACCATCAAGGATAGCATTATTCTGAGCTGTTGCTGGAAAATTATCAAATCGTGACTCCAACTTAGAGATCCTTACTTCGATGCTTGCCAATTTGTCGATTATCGGGTCTATGATAGAGTCTAATTTCTTAAGTAAATCGTCCCAAATTGGGGTTTGGTCGATGACATAAGGGACAGGTAAATTTGATGTTGAAAGGGTTGCTTTAGGCTGATGAAGCTTTTTGGTAGTTTTTTTTTGCAGAACATTCTTTTTCGTTGCACAAGTCACTTTAAGGACCCTAGGGTTATGGACGGGCAACGTATTCCTGGTTCTGGTCTCTCTTAGCTTGGGCGGTGATATTAAAGACTCAATGGAGATCGGTGGACTTGGATGAATGTCAGTTGTTGAATTACCGTCTCCAACGCTTGGGGTCGGATGTGGAATAGGATCTTCAATGCCAACTAAATCTCGTGGAATACCTGGGGAGGCTTGATTACTAATTTGGGAGTTTGAATGAGCGGGCGAACCCTGGCATCTCAGTGAGGGACATCCAGGTTCCAAGGACAATCTCCTTTCGGTCAACTCTATTTCATGTGCCAGCAGAGTCGTTGCCCTAACCAAGAATGAGTCTAGTGTAGCACCAGCAGGTGTTTTTGCTCTGGTGCTTTTTCCTTTCACCATTTTGATTACCAATTATACACAGTCACACTAATTACCTTCTATGGTAGTAGCTAATAGAGCGGTGGCCCAGCCCGGCCTCTTCCGGCCCCGGACGGCCACAAACGGTCCCGCCCTTGTCCCGGGCTTAGCCCGGCGCCGCCCGCGCGCGTCCCGCGACGCGGGGGTCACGGTGGTATTTAGTGCGCCTCCTGGCGCGAAAACAGCGTGGGCGGCTCCCCTGGCGCAAAGGGTTATGGGGGATGTAGTCCCGTCCCCACTCCGCGGCCGCAGATGGTGGAAGCGGCGGCGGGGGACGGAGCTTCCTGTTGCAGAAGGTGTCAGGCGTCAGATAGGAACAGCAGCGGTAAGCAGCAACAAACCCAGGCAAGTCCTCGGGAGAAAGCAGAGCCCGCTCTGCCGAGGTCACGGTGGTATTTAGTGCGCCTCCTGGCGCGAAAACAGCGTGGGCGGCTCCCCTGGCGCAAAGGGTTATGGGGGATGTAGTCCCGTCCCCACTCCGCGGCCGCAGATGGTGGAAGCGGCGGTGGGGGACGGAGCTTCCTGTTGCAGAAGGTGTCAGGCGTCAGATAGGAACAGCAGCGGTAAGCAGCAACAAACCCAGGCAAGTCCTCGGGAGAAAGCAGAACTGCCATCGTCTGTGGCAACAAAACCACTACTAAGCCCTCTTGGGCGCAGCCATTCAAAAACCTTGCTGCAAAACTCTTGCAAAATGTTTACAGCAGTATGAGATTTCTCCATGGCGAACATGGCTACAGTTGCATGTTTCCGAGTACCTTTAAAAATCGCAGCTGTGTCAACAGCACCTCGTTCAGATAGCTCATCTCTAACCCCCACAAAAGAGACCCAGTGTGCAGTGATGCACATGTAATCTGTGGCTTGGCAACTGTTCCACATGTCTGTTGTCAGGTGGATATTGAGAACAGAACTCTGCTGCAAAGCTTGTCCAACCAATTCCATGCCATCATGATGTAGAGCCGGAACAGCAATTCTTGCGAAATAGGACCGGCTGGGAACCTTCCATTTAGGGCAGATGGCTGACACAAATTCAAGGAAACCCACCCTTTCCACAAATGAAAAAGGGAGAAGGCCCAGCGCTAACATTTTATTCAGCTTCTCATTAAACAACCGTGCCGTTGGGTGGTTGCGTTGGAACTGCCCCTTCAACCTAAGCATGCTCTCAATGGTAGGCTGGATTACTTTCCTTTGTGGTGCTGTTGTTTTCATTAACCCACTTAGGCTCAACGACGCAGTTTATCTCATTGCGGTACTCGGTCACCTTGGTGTCTCAGCCTGACTCTGAGTATGGCTCTTACTGCGGTGCCACTCAGATGTTACTGAGGAGGATGTGGGCGGTACCACTACACTACTGGGGACAGGGCTTCTTCACCTTCCACCGCAATAATATCTCCCCCTGAGTCTTCCTGACCAACTTCAATGGGTTGAGTTTTTCTACTTTCTTTTAACTGAAGTAGGTGATTCTCCCACACAATAGTGTGGTGTATTCTGAGATGACTTGCTTGGCCTCCAGTACAATAGTTTGTACCAAACTTACCCCGCCGAACACCTTGTCGACAAATTGAGCATATAGCGACGTTCTCCTCCTAGGTGCTAACAGAAAAGAAGTCCCAAACTGGGGAGTAGAACTTTCTGGCACTGCTGGATGTGCCACTTTCAATACCAGATGAACTGGAGGGTCTGCTTGGAATGTGACCCTGTGCAGCTACACTATGACTTTTACTACCACTGCCTACTGAGATGGTTGAGCTGGATGTAGGTCCCTGCCGGGCCTTGGAAAATATGGCAGCTGGAGGTAGTGGTGGTGTAACCTGTGTTGGTGATATCCGTGCTACATCCCGCTCAGTAGCAGCCTTTCTGGATAGGGTGACAATGTTGGTCTCCAGTCCCTTTGGGGCGGGAGTGATGTGCGTGATGACTGGCTCGTCTTCATCAACATCATCCCCCTCTTCTACATCTACCTCCATAACTCTAAATTTTTGTGGGACCTTCCTTTTTAGAAGCATTGTCTTGTGGCGTGCATCACTCTCAGACTGAGCTGGTGGCTGCCAAGTGTCATCACGATCATCAGAAGCGGGGCTTGAAGTAGAAGATGATGGACTAAGCCTCCTTTTCCTTGCTGGTGGTCTGGAAGACAATAGATCTTCCGAAACAGTGGTTTGCTCCACTTTGTCTGCAGGAACTCGATTTCCTGAAATGCCCCTATGTCAGGAGCAACAACTACTGTGGTGGGCTGTTGTTGCAGCTGCTACTGTTCTTGTTGCGGCTGCTGCTGTTCTTGTCGTGGCTGCTGCTGTTCTTGTCACGGCTGCTGCTGCTTTTGACGCGGCTGCAGCTGTTCTTGTCGTGGCTTCTGCTGTTCTTGTTGCAGCTGCTGCTGTTCTTGTTGCGGCTGAACACTTACCTGCTGAGTTTCCGCCTGCGTTGATTGTGTACTACTTTGCGATAATGAAATTTCAACATCGCTGCTTGTTAGAAGACTGGCTACCTCTGCGACACTCAAGGCCTTGGGCTTAGGTTGGTGGGTCGGACCGCTGGTGCTGAGGTGCTGCTCCCAGCTTGGTTCCCGGACAACGTTGCTGCAGGCGTAACTTTTTTGGTGCCAAAAAAAACATTGGCCGGCACACCAGTCGTGGTTAATGGCACTTCCTTTTTCTGTTCCTTCTTCTCACCGGCAACTTTCTTGGTACTGGACCTGGTACCTTTCTTTGGGGCCATCTTCTTCAGATGTCAGGCAGGACGCAGATGCACAACAAGTTCTGGTCACACGTGGACGTGATGCGCAGGACGACTTCTGTCTGGCTGGCAGTACAACAGGTGATGATGATGACACCTCCTACTCTGGCTTTTTGTGCACCTAAAAGCAAATAAGCCAGGAAAAGAACATCAGTGAAATGTTGCATTTGTTGTTGTGGTTCAGCTACTTACTACTGTACTAGTGCAAACAAAAGATATAATCTAGCCATTTCTGACTTTTTCTCAACAAGGGCTATGTTATGCTACTGTGTACAGTCACACACTACACTCTCAGGAAGGATAGGAAAGATAATAAGAACCACCAAAATAAAAATGTAATGGAAGTGGGGTGGACCCTATTTACCATTAAATTATTTGAGCATCTCATCATCCATGGAGCTGCTGCTGGCAAAGGGAGTGGATGGATGGAAGCAGTAAGCCAATAGAAAAACCATGCAGGCCTATATGTCAAAAGCAGGACACTAATAACTCCCAACACAAAAAAGGCGACCAGCTACATGGACAATCACAAATCACAAACAAGCAGGGGGCCTGGGAAACCCCAGGAGCTGACAAAAGGCCTATAAAAGCCAGGCAAAGGATGCATGCTAAAGCACACTGCTCTGCCTTTTTAATGCAACAAAATGCAAATACGAAAATTCACAGGCCCCAAAAATGTCTGCAGGGTGCATGCATTGCACACCAACACAAACCAGACACACACAATAAAAGCATGTCTATAAGACAACCAACATCAGAAAGCCCACCCCAAAAAAGACACTTGCCAACTCAATCCAATGCCATCCATGCCCTAAATGATGTCTAAATTCAACAGACCACACAGAAACACTTGATTAATACAGCTGTGGCTACCTGCTCTGAGCCTACTGGATGAAAGCAGGCCTGTTGGCAGACAACAAGGCCAGACAAGAGACAACAAGCTTGCAGGCCTAGGCTTCAAAATGGCCACCAGCCACATGGCCAGGCCCAACAACATCAGAAAGCCCACCCCAAAAAAACACACTTGCCAACTCAATCCAATGGCATCCATGCCCTAAATGATGTCTAAATTCAAAAGACCATACATAAACACTTGATTAATACAGCTGTGGCTACCTGCTCTGAGCCTACTGGATGAAAGCAGGCCTGTTGGCAGACAACAAGGCCAGACAAGAGACAACAAGCTTGCAGGCCTAGGCTTCAAAATGGCCACCAGCCACATGGCCAGGCCCAACAACATCAGAAAGCCCACCCCAAAATAACACACTTCCCAACTCAATCCAATGCCATCCATGCCCTAAATGATGTCTAAATTCAACAGACCACACAGAAACACTTGATTAATACAGCTGTGGCTACCTGCTCTGAGCCTACTAGATGAAAGCAGGCGTGTTGGCAGACAACAAGGCCAGACAAGAGACAACAAGCTTGCAGGCCTAGGCTTCAAAAGGGCCACCAGCCCCATGGCCAGGCCCAACAACATCAGAAAGCCCACCCAAAAAAACACACTTCCCAACTCAATCCAATGCCATCCTTGCCCTAAAGGATGTCTAAATTCAACAGACCACACAGAAACACTTGATTAATACAGCGGTGGCTACCTGCTCTGAGCCTACTGGATGAAAGCAGGCCTGTTGGCAGAAAACAAGGCCAGACAAGAGACAACAAGCTTGCAGACCTAGGCTTCAAAATGGCCACCAGCCACATGGCCAGGCCCAGCAACATCAGAAAGTCCACCCCCAAAGAATCCACTTCCCAACTCAATCCAATGCCATCCTTGCCCTAAAGGATGTCTAAATTCAACAGACCACACAGAAACACTTGATTAATACAGCTGTGTCTACCTACTCTGACCCTACTGGATGAAAGCAGGCCTGTTGTTGGCAGACAAGGCCAGACAAGATTGCAGGCCTAGGCTTCAAAATGGCCACCAGCCACATGGCCAGGCCCAACAACATCAGAAAGCCCACCCCAAAAAACACACTTCCCCAACTCAATCCAATGCCATCCATGCCCTAAATGATGTCTAAATTCAACAGACCACACAGAAACACTTGATTAATACAGCTGTGACTACCTGCTCTGAGCCTACTGGATGAAAGCAGGCCTGTTGTTGGCAGACAAGGCCAGACAAGCTTGCAGGCCTAGGCTTCAAAATGGCCACCAGCCACATGGCCAGGCCCAACAACATCAGAAAGCCCACCCCAAAAAAACACACTTCCCCAACTCAATCCAATGCCATCCATGACCTAAATGATGTCTAAATTCAACAGACCACACAGAAACACTTGATTAATACAGCTGTGGCTACCTACTCTGACCTTACTGGATGAAAGCAGGCCTGTTGTTGGCAGACAAGGCCAGACAAGCTTGCAGGCCTAGGCTTCAAAAAGGCCACCAGCCACATGGCCAGACCCAACAACATCAGAAAGCCCACCCCAAAAAAACACACTACCCCAACTCAATCCAATGCCATCCATGCCCTAAATGATGTCTAAATTCAACAGACCACACAGAAACACTTGATTAATACAGCTGTGACTACCTGCTCTGAGCCTACTGGATGAAAACAGGCCTGTTGTTGGAACACAAGGCCAGACAAGCTTGCAGGCCTAGGCTTCAAAATGGCCACCAGCCACATGGCCAGGCCCAACAACATCAGAAAGCCCACCCCAAAAAAACACACTTCCCCAACTCAATCCAATGCCATCCATGCCCTAAATGATGTCTAAATTCAACAGACCACACAGAAACACTTGATTAATACAGCTGTGACTACCTGCTCTGAGCCTACTGGATGAAAGCAGACCTGTTGCCAGACAACAAGGCCAGACAAGAGACAACAAGCTTGCAGACCTAGGCTTCAAAATGGCCACCAGCCACATGTCCAGGCCCAGCAACATCAGAAAGCCCACCCCAAAAAAATACACTTCCCAACTCAATCCAATGCCATCCTTGCCCTAAATTATGTCTAAATTCAACAGACCACACATAAACACTTGATTAATACAGCTGTGTCTACCTACTCTGACCCTACTGGATGAAAGCAGGCCTGTTGTTGGCAGACAAGGCCAGACAAGCTTGCGGGTCTAGGCTTCAAAATGGCCACCAGCCACATGGCCAGGCTCAACAACATCAGAAAGCCCACCCCAAAAAAACACACTTCCCCAACTCAATCCAATGCCATCCATGCCTGAAATGATGTCTAAATTCAACAGACCACACAGAAACACTTGATTAATACAGCTGTGACTACCTGCTCTGAGCCTACTGGATGAAAGTAGGCCTGTTGGCAGACAACAAGGCCAGACAAGAGACAACAAGCTTCCAGGCCTAGGCTTCAAAATGGCCTTCAGCCTCATGGCCAGGCCCAACAACATCAGAAAGCCCACCCCAAAAAAACACACTTCCCAACTCAATCCAATGCCATCCATGCCCTAAATGACGTCTAAATTCAACAGACCACACAGAAACACTTGATTAATAAAGCTGTGGCTATCTGCTCTGATCCTACTGCATGAAAGCAGGCCTGTTGGCAGACAAGGCCAGACAAGCTTGCAGGCCCAGGCTTCTAAATGGCCACCAGCCACAAGGCCAGGCCCAACAACAGAAAGCCCACCCCAAAAAAAAACATTTCCCAACTCAATCCAATGCCACCCAGGCCCTAAATGATGCTTGAAAATGAAATACATTCAAAAAAACACCAAAGGTACAGTTGCTTCATCATGCACACACCCATGAGGCCATGGCTAGCTCGGGCCTTCTACTGACGACTACTACCCACAACAGTTTAAAAAAAAGGAATGATAGTTACCAAAAATAAATTGTAGTTACAACAACTGCAATGCCCCCAATCAAACAGACACAACAACCACTTACTTGTAAAATGGCCAATTAAAAAATCCTCAAATCCAATTGCAATGATGCAGCAGACAAAAAGAGTGATCTTTCCAGCTCAAAATCCAAAGGCAGAATGAGCAGGAGATGGACAAAGCACTGGGAGGAGCCTGCTGGACAGGAACAGGAAGTTGGAGATTCTGTGGCACTTCCTCCCTCTCCCCACCTTTTTAAAAAAGGACTCCTTGCACAAAAAAGGACAGCCAAATGTCAATCTGAGGAGTTGTTTTCATCCAAATCATCATTTGCAGAAGGTTTCATGCTGCTAGAGCTGATATTCTTCTCCAAATTGAAAATTTTACATGTTCGAGTTCTCGAGCTTCACATTACTTCTGCCGGATGTTGATGGCGTGTCCAAAATGACTTGATCGCATTCTCTCGCTCCCTGTCGCATTGGATATGACGTGTTCGGGGTCTCTTGCTCCTTTTCGCGTTCGATATGACGTGCCCGCGTCCTCACGCTCTCGCTCGCGGTGAAGAATGACGTGTTCGAGATCTCAATCTTCTCATACTCTCGCGGTGCATGATCGCGAGAAGAAAGACGTGATCGCCCGACGAATGACGTGATCACGCGACAAATGACGTTAATGCGGGCGCAAACTGTCGCGAGACAGCACAAATGGCTCCAACAATCCAACATCTCGTGGAGAACGCGACCGGATTGGGAAAACTTGTCGGCGAACACGGGGATTCAGGTAAAGCGATCGCGCGCACGCGAGAATGTATTTTTTTACAGCGCGAGCAAGAAAAAAATTACCGGTATGATGCGGATTGCGGAAATTTTGACATTTTCGCGCTTTCCGCGGAACACGAAAATGGCAAATTATCGCAATTTCGGCGAGCAGAACGGAATTTTAGCCCAGGCCTAACTTTGACCAGCAGAATCCCCTGAAGCACATACGGGGGCAGTGCAACCACCTCAATGAACATGCACTGATTGGCCGAATGCAAATGCAAAGTATGCCATTTGCCCCTGGCTACCTGTGCTAGCAGGGGTTGAAGAAGAAGTTATACTCATGCTGCAGTGTGGCTACTGAAGACAAGGCAGTGATAGTAATCACAGAGTTCAGCCTGATGGGGGGAGGGCAGATGAAGGCGGTTAGTAAAAGAACATAGGGCTCGATTATGGGTTTGGCAGTGTGCGAGCGAACCGTCACGCCACTGCCCCACTTTCACACTGCCAAAATTAAATGCCTTCTGCCAGATTAACAGTGAAATTGTGGTCTGCCGGGCGAGAGGCATGGCGGTCCCACAGCAGTGCAGTAGAAAAAAGCCCAAATGTGAGCCTTAATGCTGCACTGACAAGGGACCACCACAGCGCAATCAAGCGTGACATGGACTTTGAAGTCCATGCTGCGCTGGAACTGGGGGTGCATGGACACAGGGGGGTACAACATGTTTCCCCTGCATGCACCACCTTGCATGGGGCAAGAGGGGCCCTGTAGGGTCCCCTTTGTTTCCTGACCGCCAGCAGTTTCATGGAATAAGAACCTCCATGAGACCGCTGACGGCCAGGAAACTTGTAATTTGCATGGCAGTGCCGCAGTGGCACCACCAGCATATTATGAGCCCCTGACAGCTGCACCACCGCTAGGAAATGCGATTTTCTGACAGTTTTAGCGGTCCAATGGTGGTCCAACTGCCAAAGTTGTAATATGGCAGTTGTACCGCCGCTGCAGTGGTAGCCGGACCGCCACACCCACGCTAGAGTGAGTTTGGCAGTCCACGGACCGCCAAACTCACAATCAGGCTCATAGACTTTTTAGGCATTGCTTGTGTCATTCTATGCTAAAACATTGCACAGGAAATAACTTCTTTGGGTTGCTAATGAACATTTCTTCCTTATTGATAGTAGAAGTAGGAATAGTTACCCTTCTGTGACCAGTGGGAATTGGCCAGAATCTCAGGAAACAAATTGTAATCCTATGTCTTTCATTCTTATTACATGAGGTCAGAGCATGGGTAGCAGGCAAAAGCCACATAAAACTTCAGCTCAATTTGGGATCGAGGGCTCAAGAGGACCCAGAGTTGAACCAAAACATGGCATCTAGCTCGAGCCATCAGTGACTCATCCACCTCTATACTTTAGTCTGGGTATTTTGTGCCTGTACTAAGCTTAGATGCTCCTGCCAGTGTCATACCTCTTTTGTATGTGAGACTATATTAACTCACCCTACTGCTGGTCCTCCTGTACCTGTTCTGGGTGTGAAGGGAACTTACACTGCTGCCAAATGCTGCACAATATATGGGTGTGTGTGTGCACTTACACAAAGGCTTGCACTGCTGCTGCAGATGCTGTCCATGTTCTGTACATTTGAGAACGGATTGCATTATTTCTGGCCACATCGGTATGTGCTCTATGGGTGTGAGGGAAGGTTGTACTCCTGTTGGTGCTGTGCCTATTTTGTGTGGGGAAATCCTGCTATGCTTGTGAGTCAAGCTTGTACTCATGCACCCCAGGACTCTTGCTTACACTTGTACCAAATCTGAAATTCTGCTTATTCATTGTATCTAACAAAAGTGTTGGATGGTACAGTGCCCCCCTTTTTCTATGTGTTTCAAGGAACCACGTCGTGGCACTGCAGTATCACACTTGTTCTATTGTCTTTAAAGGAAGCTTATACTGGCTGGTTCTGCAGTATCACACATGTTCCATGCCGGCAAGCTTGCATTGGCCCTGCAGTACCATACTTTTTACATGTCTTTAAAGCATGGATTCACTTGCCCTGCGGTAGCAAACCTGTTTAATTTCTTTCAAGGAAGCATGCATTGGCTTTGCAGGGCTCCACTTGTTCCATGTCTTTGAATGAACTTGCACTTGCCCTGCAGTACTACATTCATTGCATGTTTTTGAAGGAAGCTTGTACTTACTGGCCCTGCAGTAGCACACTTGTTCCATCTCTTAGGAGGAAGCTTACAATAGCAATAGTAAACATTGCTTAATATCAAAACTAGATATACGCCATTTAACTCATCCAAAGAAGTCATACTCCGGAAAGGGGGATTGGACTGAAGGCCTCTATGTACAGGGATTTAATAGGCAGAGAATATCCACCTCTGTATCCTATATATATTTTTTTTAAGTTTAAAGTGTATTGAAGAGAAAAATTGTAGCATACAAACAGAAGTAACATTATATAGGAGAAACACCATATAATGAATCTAAAACAACAAACCTATTAGTAATAAACAGGAAAAAGCAAGAGAGGGAGAGGGGGGATAAGGGGGAAGAAGATCCAATATAAATAGAAAGTATTATCAGAACCTGAGACTCTAATGCATATACAAGAACTGTAATAAATATACTGTAATCATAAATTCATAAGATACAATACTGAAAAGAAAAAGGAGTCATTCAAAGTATACACTTAGAACTAAGCTTAAAAAGACAACAGAGGATTTATGGAGGTTTTCTGACTTCATCTGGAGTATTCATTGTAGTGGCGGAATTAGAAGCTATATCAGTCAGGTAAGTGGATAAAGGGAGCCATAAAATATCTCTTTTAATAGATAAGGATAGAGGAGAAACATTACTTGTATCCAATCTATGATGAAAACAAACAGCATTCCACCAGGCTTTGAAGGTAACTTTTTCAACTTGTTTCCAATTGGAAGTTATTAAATGAAGGGCTATAGCTAATAATAAGTCAATTAAAGAGGGATTAGGAGTTGAGTGCGGCCAAGAAGGTGCTAAGGAGCCTAAAAAGATGTTAGATAGAGAAAAAGGGATTTGGGTATTGAAAATTTTATTAATTTGAGACCAGACTAGGAGCCAAAAACGGGAAAGAGAGGGACAGTCAAAGACCACATGTTTTAATTCATCTGAAGTCATTTCGCATGACCAACAGGACGAAGAATAGTCTGTAGAGAAAGAAGCCAACTTTGAAGGAGTTAGAAGAAGGCGTTTGTAAACAAAATAATGAGTCTGAGAAGTGTTCGCTGCCCTAGATGTTTTATGAATTTTTGACCATAATTTATCCCAAAATGGGATAGTCCAACAATCCCCAAGATCCTTTTCCCAAGCCAATTCAGCCTTCCCCTTGGTTCTATCAGAAGAGAAAAACAAGGTTCTATATAAAGAGGAAGCTGATGTATTAGTAGATAATAAAGGAAAAAGACTGGAGCATTTAGAAGGAATACCTCCGACAACCTCCTACAGCCGCTACCTCCGATCCACCCACCTGAATTTTCAAGTCACCCCCACATTTAAACGCAAAAAACTGGGTGGTGCTCGTTTTGGAGTATTGGCCCCGCAGTTCTGGAACTCGCTCCCGCTGGAGTTAAGGACAACCACCTCCTATGTCTCATTCAGAAAACTACTGAAGACTTGGCTGTTTTCTCAGGCCTACGACAACTAGCCCTCTTCTCCTCCGCCGCCTCATGTTTTCTTCCAGCGCCAAGAAACCGTTGGTGAACGTGCGCTTAATAAATTCCCTGTAACATAAGATAACATAACATAACATATTAGGATTAGGCTGTAAGGAAAGAAGATATTGTAAGAGAGGTGGAAGGAGAGAATCATATTGAGATTTACATGAAGGGGGTAAAGAAAATTGTAATTGAAGCTCCGAGAAGTATAGCGGAGTATGAGTAGATATTAATTGTGAAATCCAAAGTAAACCCTTGAGTCTCCAAGACTTCCAATAAATAGTATGGCCCTTCAATCACGGCCCTTAATTCGCAACAGGTGATTATGCCAGATTGGTTGCAGATCTAACGAAGAAAATGAGGGTTACGTGGACGGAAGAAGTGGCTTTAATATTTTACGTGTATGAGAGATAACTTGAGAGCGAAAAGAAGGAATAGTGTTAGTAAAGTTAGGAGATTCATTAAAGTGAAAAGGAGCTATATTTTTCAATAGTCAACCAAATAGGAGAATGCACACCTTGATCCGGAGAAAGCCAATGGGAAGATTGCCTAAGAGAAAAAGCATAATGATAGGATTTAAAATCAGGAAATTTGAGACCTCCAGAGGTTTTGTCAGCCTTAAGGGCGTTGAGAGCAATTCGAGGAGTCTTATTTTTCAAAAGGAATTTGTTTAACAGAAAATCTATTTTTTAAAAGTAAAAACCAGGAATATGAACTGGGATCATAGATAGAAGATAGAGAATTAACGGCGAAAGCATTATCTTAATAGAGTCCATGCGTCCCCACCAGGAAAGAAAAAGTGGTAGCCATCGGTCAATAGAGGCAGATACATTTTTAGTAAGATTGTAAAAGTTTTCTTTTAAGGTTTCTGGAATGGTGGGAGAGAACCACAGACCTAAATATTTTATTTTAGAGGATTTCCAGGAGAAACCAGTGGAGACAAAATCCTGTTTCAGACAGAGAACATTTAATGGAAGAACCTCACATTTATCCGAGTTAAGTCGGTATCCGGAGAGTTGAGAAAAATTATCAACTTGAGAAAGAAAGGCTGGAAGAGAAGTGGAGGGATTTGAGCAGTACAGGAGGATGTCGTCAGCATAAACAGACATTTTAACCTGAGTAGTGGCAAGGTTAAAACCGGTAATTCTATCATCTAACCTAATTTTCGTTTAGAAAGGATCTAATGCGATTATAAATAAGAGGGGTGATAAAGGGCAACCTTGACGAACACCTCTGAACAGAGGAAAATATTCAGAGGTTTTCCCATTAACAAAAATAGAAGCTTTAGGGCCAGAGTAAAGTAAAGAAATAAGAGAAATCAAATTAGTAGGGAATCCGATCCACCGAAGAGCATGAAACATAAAATCCCAGCCGATCCTGTCAAATGCTTTTTCAGCATCCAATGTTATCGCAGCAATGGGGTAGTCGAGAGAAGAGGCCTTACTTAAAATATTAAAGAAGACTCTGGAATTATCTGAGGATAAACGACCTTTAATAAATCCTGATTGTTCAGATCCAATAACATTCGGCAGAATGGGATCAATACGAAGCGCAAGAATTTTGGCAAAAATCTTATAGTCTAAATTAACTAGGGAGATTGGGCGATAATTTTTACAAAAAGCGCGATCTTGGTTCTCCTTGGGAATTAAACAAATCACGGCTTCTTGAAAAGATCCTGAAGAGGAACCATCCTTGACAAAAGACTTATAAAGTAATAAGAGATGGGGAAGTGATAAAGCCGCGAAGTGAGCATAAAATTCAATAGTAAACCCATCAGGACCAGGTGCTTTACCTCTTTTCAATACGGATACAGCATGTTTAATCTCAGCTAAAGTGATGTCCGCTTCTAATAAAGAAAAATCAATATCATAAGGGGGAGGGAAATTTATTGATTGAAAGAAAGAGGAAAGTGCATCTGAAGTTGGTTGGGGCTCTGGTGTATACAAATTTTTGTAAAATGAAACGAATTCATTTAGAATATCATTATCTTTAAATAGCAAATCTCCTACATTATTACGTATGGATTCGATTTTAGTCCGTTCACGACGGATTTTTAAATAATTTGCAAGAAGTTTACCCATCTTATTTTGGCCACCATAATAACGGGCACTCCTTTTTAAGAGATAAGAGGATGCAGCCTCTGTAGTAGATTTATTAAAAAAGATTTTTGCTTCAATAAGATTTTTTAACGATGTTTCAGAATTAGAGCGATAATGACAATATTCAAGTTGCTTAATCTTGGCTAATAACTGAGAATTTTTGGCTTCAAAAAACTTTTTTTTCCATGATACAAAATTTATAATGAATCCTCTGGCTGCAGCTTTAAAAGAGTCCCAAATCATTACATGAGAAGAGTCCGGAATGGAATTAATAGAAAAGAATTCAGAAGCAAAAGAGCTAAATTGGCCGGTGAAATTAGGATCCGATAATAATGCGTTATTAAAATGCCATCTACCGGCATTAGGTGAAAAGGGCAGCAGATCAAAACCTACAAAAACTGGAGCATGGTCTGAGATGAGGATAGAACCAATTTCAGCATGAGTGACAAGTTGAGACAAAGGTTTACTGAAAAAGAGATAATCTATTCTAGTTTGTGAGTTGTGAGGAGGAGAATAGAAGGTATACTCTTGTAAGTCTGGATTACAAAGGCTCCAGATATCAATTAAAGCTTTACGACGTATGGCAGAGGTAAGTTGTGAGTGCATCTTAGAATTGGAGAATTTTACAGAAGAGTGTCTATCTAATATAGGGTCTAAAACCTGGTTACAGTCACCTCCAAAGATAACATAATCGTCATCTAACAGAAGAAGTTTGTCAGATACCTGAGTCCAAAACGTATTATCAATAGTAACAGGTGCATACACATTAAATAAAACTAGGGGTATTAGATCAATAAGTAATTTAAAAATTACCCAACAACCATCAGGATCATTTTCCTGATGTACAATTGAAAACTGATGTTTTTTATGACATGATGCTCCGTCCATCACCACCCCCTTTTGTACCGCTTTGTTTGCCATAAGTTGGCAGGGTATGCCCAGACGTGAGTCCCTTGCTCACTTTGCCACTGGATTCAAGCAAGCCTGGCTGAAGACGGCTGAAATGCCAGAAACTGCTCCTAGGAAGCTTGTTTCCGGTCCAGGGAAGGCATGGCTTGGCAGTTCGGCTGGACTGTTTCCATGAGGCACAGGGTCAGACTGATTTGCATATGGCCATGTCTGAACTGGGGTGGCAGAGTGGGCTAAAGAACGGTGATGGATCAAACCCAGATCTCTTGACTGGGTGTGAGTGTTTGATTGGTTCTGATGCTCCGTCCATCACCACCCCCTTTTGTTCCGCTTTGTTCGCCATAAGTTGGCAGGGTATGCTCAGACGTGAGTCCCTTGCTCACTTTGCCACTGGATTCAAGCAAGCCTAGCTGAAGACGGCTGAAATGCCAGAAACTGGTCCTAGGAAGATTGTTTCCGGTCCAGGAAAGGCATGGCTTGGCAGTTCGGGCTGAACTGTTCCCATGAGGCACAGGGTCAGACTGATTTGCATATGGCCATGTCTGAACTGGGGTGGCAGAGTGGGCTAAAGAATGGTGATGGATCAAACCCTGATCTCTTGACTGGGTGTGAGTGTTTGATTGGTTCTGATGCTCCGTCCATCACCACCCCCTTTTGTACCGCTTTGTTTGCCATAAGTTGGCAGGGTATGCTCAGACGTGAGTCCCTTGCTCACTTTGCCACTGGATTCAAGCAAGCCTGGCTGAAGACGGCTGAAATGCCAGAAACTGGTCCTAGGAAACTTGTTTCCGGTCCAGGGAAGGCATGGTTTGGCAGTTCGGGCTGGACTGTTCCCATGAGGCACAGGGTCAGACTGATTTGCATATGGCCATGTCTGAACTGGGGTGGCAGAGTGGGCTAAAGAACGGTGATGGATCAAACCCAGATCTCTTGACTGGGTGTGAGTGTTTGATTGGTTCTGATGCTCCGTCCATCACCACCCCCTTTTGTACCGCTTTGTTCGCCATAAGTTGGCAGGGTATGCTCAGACGTGAGTCCCTTGCTCACTTTGCCACTGGATTCAAGCAAGCCTGGCTGAAGACGGCTGAAATGCCAGAAACTGGCCCTAAGAAGCTTGTTTCCGGTCCAGGGAAGGCATGGCTTGGCAGTTCGGGCTGGACTGTTCCCATGAGGCACAGGGTCAGACTGATTTGCATATGGCCATGTCTGAACTGGGGTGGCAGAGTGGGCCAAAGAACGGTGATGGATCAAACCCAGATCTCTTGACTGGGTGTGAGTCTTTGATTGGTTCTGATGCTCCGTCCATCACCACCCCCTTTTGTACCGCTTTGTTCGCCATAAGTTGGCAGGGTAAGCTCAGACGTGAGTCCCTTGCTCACTTTGCCACTGGATTCAAGCAAGCCTGCTGAAGACGGCTGAAATGCCAGAAACTGGTCCTAGGAAGCTTGTTTCCGATCCAGGGAAGGCATGGCTTGGCAGTTCGGGCTGGACTGTTCCCATGAGGCACAGGGTCAGACTGATGAGCATATGGCCATGTCTGAACTGGGGTGGCAGAGTGGGCTAAAGAACGGTGATGGATCAAACCCAGATCTCTTGACTGGGTGTGAGTGTTTGATTGGTTCTGATGCTCCGTCCATCACCACCCCCTTTTGTACCGCTTTGTTCGCCATAAGTTGGAAGGGTATGCTCAGACGTGAGTCTCTTGCTCACTTTGCCACTGGATTCAAGCAAGCCTGGCTGAAAACGGCTGAAATGCCAGAAACTGGTCCTAGGAAGCTTGTTTCCGGTCCACGGAAGGCATGGCTTGGCAGTTCGGGCTGGACTGTTCCCATGAGGCACAGGGTCAGACTGATTTGCATATGGCCATGTCTGAACTGGGGTGGCAGAGTGGGCTAAAGAACGGTGATGGATCAAACCCAGATCTCTTGACTGGGTGTGAGTGTTTGATTGGTTCTGATGCTCCGTCCATCACCACCCCCTTTTGTACCGCTTTGTTCGCCATAAATTGGCAGGGTATGCTCAGACGTGAGTCCCTTGCTCACTTTGCCACTGGATTCAAGCAAGCCTGGCTGAAGACGGCTGAAATGCCAGAAACTGGTCCTAGGAAGCTTGTTTCCGGTCCAGGGAAGGCATGGCTTGGCAGTTTGGGCTGGACTGTTCCCATGAGGCACAGGGTCAGACTGATTTGCATATGGCCATGTCTGAACTGGGGTGGCAGAGTGGGCTAAAGAACGGTAATGGATCAAACCCATATCTCTTGACTGGGTCTGAGTGTTTGATTGGTTCTGATGCTCCGTCCATCACGACCCCCTTTGGTACCGCTTTGTTCGCCATAAGTTGGCAGGGTATGCTCAGACGTGAGTCCCTTGCTCACTTTGCCACAGGATTCAAGCAAGCCTGGCTGAAGACGGCTGAAATGCCAGATACTGGTCCTAGGAAGCTTGTTTCCGGTCCAGAGAAGGCATGGCTTGGCAGTTCGGGCTGGACTGTTCCCATGAGGCACAGGGTCAGACTGATTTGCCTATGGCCATATCTGAACTGGGGTGGCAGAGTGGGCTAAAGAACGGTGATGGATCAAACCCAGATCTCTAGACTGGGTGTGAGTGTTTGATTGGTTCTGATGCTCCGTCCATCACCACCCCCTTTTGTACCGCTTTGTTCGCCATAAGTTGGCAGGGTATGCTCAGACGTGAGTCCCTTGCTCACTTTGCCACTGGATTCAAGCAAGCCTGGCTGAAGACGGCTGCAATTCCAGAAACTGGTCCTAGGAAGCTTGTTTCCGATCCAGGGAAGGCATCGCTTGGCAGTTCGGGCTGGACTGTTCCCATGAGGCACAGGGTCAGACTGATGTGCAGATGGCCATGTCTGAACTGGGGTGGCAGAGTGGGCTAAAGAACGGTGATGGATCAAACCTAGATCTCTTGACTGGGTGTGAGTGTTTGATTGGTTCTGATGCTCCGTCCATCACCACCCCCTTTTGTACCGATAAAATCAAAGCACCATTCTTCTTTCCTAAAGCTGGGGAAGAAAAACCATGACCCACCCAACCTCTTTTCAACTTAGCTGCTTCAGCATCTGATAGATGCGTTTCTTGGATTAGAGCAATATCAGTATTCAATCTAGATAAATGGGTTAACACGCGTTGTCTTTTGATAGGATTATTGACTCCTTTAACATTCCAAGTTACAACTCTAAAGGTAAACCATTAAAAAGAATCTGCACAAATATAATAAAAACAGTTAAGTAATATCGATCAAACAGAATAAGAGCAATCAATATGCAACGAGTATAAGAAATTAGAACCCTATTACCTAGGAGAAAGAAAACAGAGAGGAAGAAGTTGTAAAATAGACTCAGGATGAAGGAAAAGAAAAAGATATGTATAAAGGCAGAGTTAACAAAAAAAGTATTGTGAAATGTAGAGATGAAAATACCGTACATGAAAGGGGAGAAAGAACAAAGACCAAGGATGAGATTAAATGTTAAGCGAAGAAAGGAAAAAGAGAAGAAACTGAAGAAAAAAGAGTTGGAGAAAAAAGGACAGAGATAAAAGAGACATTGAACAGAAAAACAAAACAAGTCAAACAATCGATGGTACAAAATAATTTCAAAAAGACATACCATAAAAAGACAAGAAACGTGGGGATGGAAGAGCCACATAGAAAAGGTAGCACGTCGAGATGGAGGACTCCAAGAGGACGCAGCAAGGGGAAAACGCCTCCAGGCGAAAACATCATACACAACAACAAAGGATCACAGATCGCACCTGAGAAAGGAAGAGAGAAAAAACATTAAAAGGATAATTCACCACGCACTAAAAACAAAACAATAGGAGAGAGGCCAATGCCAAATAACAACAACCCGTTATGAAACGAGTCAACAATTATGAACCAGGAGTGTCCATGGAATCATCCCTGTGTGAGTTCAGAAATTGTTGAAGGAGAGCCGGATCCTCATAATTTGTTGTTCTATTGTTGTGGGTTACCTTGAAAAGGCAAGGGTGAAACAATCCATATCGGGCATTCAGGGCACGCAAGGCCGGTCTCATGTCCAGAAACTGTTTGCGTCGGTCTGCAGTAGCCTTAGCGTAATCTTGAGCAAAAAAGAGATTTGAGCCAATCCAAGTAATTTTCCCTTTCTGTTTAGCCGCTTGATTAACTTTTATGAGCTCAGTATATTCTAGAAAGTACAGGATGACTCCTCTAGGTTTCGTGGGAGAGGCAGAAGAATTAGATAAGCGGGATACTGGACCCAAACGATGAGCTCGCTGAATATTCAATGGAGGGGAGGTAGGAAGACCCAGAAGCTTTGGCAAGAAAGTTTGAAAGAAGGATGTAGGATGTGACCCTTCAAGAACTTCCGCCAAACCGTAAATGCGTAGGTTATTGCGCCTGTTACGATTTTCCAAATTCTCAACCAGCTGCCTAAGAAAATGAATTTCTTTGTGAATGCTGGGAACCTCGTCTGAGACAACCTGCACTGAAGTCACTCTTCTTTCAAGATCCGCAACTCGAAGCTCGGTGTGTGACCAGTTGTCCTCAAGGCTTTGAAGTCGGGTATTTGTTTCAGCCATATATGGTTTGAGTGAACGTATTGCCTCAAACATAAGATCCAAAGAAACAGAAGAGGCAGAGTTGGTAGGGGAAGGAGGATTTGTCTTTATTCGTTTTCCCGATGTGGAGGGAATTTTGGAGTTGGGTTTATTGCTCGAGCGAGGAGTAGTAGTAGATGTGCCTTTTAGTCCAGCAGAGTCATTAAGATTTTCCTCCATGTTATCCTGTAGCACGCTAAAAGGATTAATATCTTCTAATGACGAAGAAGGCGCAGACAATTGCTGTGAAGAAGTGCAGTTAGAGTGAGCCATTTTTAAAAGGAGAACTGAAAAGTAAACACCAAGGATCAAAAGTGGCGTCGAGCAATCTGCTATTTAATTCTGAGGAGAAAGGAAAAGAAAAATCTGACTAGAAACGCATTTTAAATCAAGGAGCAAAAATATAATGTCCAGCGGCAAGGGAAAAGTTAAAACTGAATAAGTAATTATGGTCCTGTATGGCTATTTAAAAGGAAAAATTGGTAAATAGAATTTAGAATTCTAAGATGGCGCCCTGAAATGCTGAAAGAAAGCTGAAGAGAAAAAAGAACAGCGCCAAAAAAAAAAAAAAAATTGCCAACAAGTGACAAAGTTGCCCACAAAAGTCAATAATACTGAAGAAAAACTGTTTCCATTGTTGCAGATATCAATTCAGGGCGAAAGCATGATGAATGAAGGCAGCAGTTAGATGTGGAGTAGGAAAAACAAATTAACTAAAATGGCGGCCGCATCTTACCGAAGATCCGCGCTGTGAGAAGGATGTTGTGAAACATTGTAGCGCGTTCACCCGGTGCCGCCTTGAAGGTCTTAAAAGGCTGCCGAAGTGTTCCGCCGCATGAGGAAGCGGCTCGGTGATTCCTGCATAAGCGTTGAGAGCCTGGAGGAGGCCCGTCGCTTTACGCCCTTACGGAGCTCTCGTAAACGGCGGCCATTCCCTCCGGCTCCGAAGCCACGCCCCCCCACCTCTGTATCCTATAAGGATCCAATCTGCGTTCTTCCCACTGAGGAGTGTGGAGGCTTTTTCCCAGTCTTAGGGCTATCCGATATGACAAACCACACTTGGACCTGCCTCATTGTTTAGCCAGGTCAATACATTTTTATGGAGGGCTTTTATGTTCTCTGTAATCAAAGTCTAAATTAACTAGGGAGATTGGGCGATAATTTTTACAGAAAGCGGGATCTTTGTTCTCCTTGGGAACTAATCAAATTACGGCTTCTTGAAAAGATCCTGAAGAGGAACCATCCTTGACAAAAGACTTATAAAGTAATAAGAGATGGGGAAGTAATAAAGCCGTGAAGTGAGCATAAAGTTCAATAGTAAACCCATCAGGACCAGGTGCTTTACCTCTTTTCAATACGGATACAGCATGTTTAATCTCAGCTAAAGTGATGTCCGCTTCTAATAAAGAAAAATCAATATCATAAGGGGGAGGAGAATTTATTGATTGGAAGAAAGAGGAAAGTGCATCTGAAGTTGGTTGGTGCTCTGGTGTATACAAATTTTTGTAAAATGAAATGAATTCATTTAGAATATCATTATCTTTAAATAGCAAATCTCCTATATTATTACGTATGGATTCGATATTAGTCCGTTCACGACGGATTTTTAAATAATTTGCAAGAAGTTTACCCATCTTATTTTGGCCACCATAATAACGGGCACTACTTTTTAAGATATAAGAGGATGCAGCCTCTGTAGTAGATTTATTAAAAGAGATTTTTGCTTGAATAAGATTTTTTAACGATGTTTCAGAATTAGAGCGATAATGACAATATTCAAGTTGCTTAATCTTGGCTAATAACTGAGAATTTTTGGCTTCAAAAAACTTTTTTTTCCGTGATACAAAATTTAGAATGAATCCTCTGGCTGCAGCTTTAAAAGAGCCCCAAATCATTACAGGAGAATAGTCCGGAATGAAATTAATAGAAAAGAATTCAGAAGCAAAAGAGCTAAATTGGCCGGTGAAATTAGGATCCGAAAATAATGCGTTATTAAAACGCCATCTACCGGCATTAGGTGAAAAGGGCAGCAGATCAAAATCTACAAAAACTGGAGCATGGTCTGAGATGGGGATAAAACCAATTTCAGCATGAGTGACAAGTTGAGACAAAGGTTTACTGAAAAAGAGATAATCTATTCTAGATTGTGAGTTTTGAGGAGGAGAATAGAAGGTATACTCCTGTAAGTCTGGATTACAAAGGCTCCAGATATCAATTAAAGCTTTACGACGTATGGCAGAGGTAAATTGTGAGTGCATCTTAGAATTGGAGAATTTTACAGACGAGTGTCTATCTAATATAGGGTCTTAAACCTGGTTACAATCACCTCCAAAGAGAACATAATCGTCATGTAACAGAAGAAGTTTGTCAGATACCTGAGTCCAAAACGTATTATCAATAGTAACAGGTGCATAAACATTGAATAAAACTAAGGGTATTAGATTAATAACTAATTTAACAATCACCCAAAGACCATCAGGATCATTTTCCTGATGTACAATTGAAAACTGATGTTTTATATGACATGATGCTCCGTCCATCACCACCCCCTTTTGTACCGCTTTGTTCGCCATAAGTTGGCAGGGTATGCTCAGACATGAGTCCCTTGCTCACTTTCCCACTGGATTCAAGCAAGCCTGGCTGAAGATGGCTGAAATGCCAGAAACTGGTCCTAGGAAGCTTGTTTCCGGTCCAGGGAAGGCATGGCTTGGAAGTTCGGGCTGGACTGTTCCCATGAGACACAGGGTCAGACAGATTTGCATATGGCCATGTCTGAACTGGGGTGGCAGAGTGGGCTAAAGAACGGTGATGGATCAAACCCAGATCCCTTGACTGGGTGTGAGTGTTTGATTGGTTCTGATGCTCCGTCCATCACCACCCCCTTTTGTACCGCTTTGTTCGCCATAAGTTGGCAGGGTATGCTCAGACGTGAGTCCCTTGCTCACTTTGCCACTGGATTTAAGCAAGCCTGGCAGAAGACAGCTGAAATGCCAGAAACTGGTCCTAGGAAGCTTGTTTCCGGTCCAGGGAAGGCATGGCTTGGCAGTTCGGGCTGGACTGTTCCCATGAGGCACAGGGTCAGACTGATTTGCATATGGCCATGTCTGAACTGGGGTGGCAGAGTGGGCTAAAGAACGGTGATGGATCAAACCCAGATCTCTTGACTGGGTGTGAGTGTTTGATTGGTTCTGATGCTCCGTCCATCACCACCCCCTTTTGTACCGATAAAATCAAAGCACCATTCTTCTTTCCTAAAGCTGGGGAAGAAAAAACATGACCCACCCAACCTCTTTTCAACTTAGCTGCTTCAGCATCTGATAGATGTGTTTCTTGGATTAGAGCAATATCAGTATTCAATCTAGATAAATGGGTTAACACGCATTGTCTGTTGACAGCAAGTGGAAAACGCCTCCAGGCGAAAACATCATACACAACAACAAAGGATCACAGATCGCACCTGAGAAAGGAAGAGAGAAAAAACATTAAAAGGATAATTCACCACGCACTAAAAACAAAACAATAGGAGAGAGGCCAATGCCAAATAACAACAACCCGTTATGAAACGAGTCAACAATTATGAACCAGGAGTGTCCATGGAATCATCCCTGTGTGAGTTCAGAAATTGTTGAAGGAGAGCCGGATCCTCATAATTTGTTGTTCTATTGTTGTGGGTTACCTTGAAAAGGCAAGGGTGAAACAATCCATATCGGGCATTCAGGGCACGCAAGGCCGGTCTCATGTCCAGAAACTGTTTGCGTCGGTCTGCAGTAGCCTTAGCGTAATCTTGAGCAAAAAAGAGATTTGAGCCAATCCAAGTAATTTTCCCTTTCTGTTTAGCCGCCTGATTAACTTTTATGAGCTCAGTATATTCTAGAAAGTACAGGATGACTCCTCTAGCTTTCGTGGGAGAGGCAGAAGAATTAGATAAGCGGGATACTGGACCCAAACGATGAGCTCGCTGAATATTCAATGGAGGGGAGGTAGGAAGACCCAGAAGCTTTGGCAAGAAAGTTTGAAAGAAGGATGTAGGATGCGTCCCTTCAAGAACTTCCGCCAAACCGTAAATGCGTAGGTTATTGCGCCTGTTACGTTTTTCCAAATTCTCAACCAGTGCCTAAGAAAATTAATTTCTTTGTGAATGCTGGGAACCTCGTCTGAGACAACCTGCACTGAAGTCACTCTTCTTTCAAGATCCGCAACTCGAAGCTCGGTGTGTGACCAGTTGTCCTCAAGGCTTTGAAGTCGGGTATTTGTTTCAGCCATATATGGTTTGAGTGAATGTATTTCCTCAAACATAAGATCCAAAGAAACAGAAGAGGCAGAGTTGGTAGGGGAAGGAGGATTTCTCTTTATTCGTTTTCCCGATGTGGAGGGAATTTTGGAGTTGGGTTTATTGCTCGAGGGAGGAGTAGTAGTAGATGTGCCTTTTATTCCAGCAGAGTCATTAAGATTTTCCTCCATGTTATCCTGTAGCACGCTAAAAGGATTAATATCTTCTAATGACGAAGAAGGCGCAGACAATTGCTGTGAAGAAGTGCAGTTAGAGTGAGCCATTTTTAAAAGGTGAACTGAAAAGTAAACACCAAGGATCAAAAGTGGCGTCGAGCAATCTGCTATTTAATTCTGAGGAGAAAGGAAAACAAAAATCTGACTAGAAACGCATTTCAAATCAAGGAGCAAAAATATAATGTCCAGCGGCAAGGGAAAAGTTAAAACTGAATAAGTAATTATGGTCCAGTATGGCTATTTAAAAGGAAAAATTGGTAAATAGAATTTAGAATTCTAAGATGGCGCCCTGAAATGCTGAAAGAAAGCTGAAGAGAAAAAAGAACAGCGCCAAAAAAAAAAAAAAAAAATTGCCAACAAGTGACAAAGTTGCCCACAAAAGTCAATAATACTGAAGAAAAACTGTTTCCATTGTTGCAGATATCAATTCAGTGCGAAAGCATGATGAATGAAGGCAGCAGTTAGATGTGGAGCAGGAAAGCCAATTAACTAAAATGGCGGCCGCATCTTACCGAAGATCCGCGCTGTGAGAAGGATGTTGTGAAACATTGTAGCGCGTTCACCCGGTGCCGCCTTGAAGGTCTTAAAAGGCTGCCGAAGTGTTCCGCCGCATGAGGAAGCGGCTCGTGATTCCTGCATACGCATTGAGAGCCTGGAGGAGGCCCGTCGCTTTACGCCCTCACGGAGCTCTCGTAAACGGCGGCCATTCCCTCTGGCTCCGAAGCCACGCCCCCCACCTCTGTATCCTCTAAGGATCCAATCTGCGTTCTTCCCACTGAGGAGTGTGGAGGCTTTTTGCCAGTCTTAGGGCTATCCGATATGACAAACCACACTTGGACCTGCCTCATTGTTTAGCCAGGTCAATACATTTTTATGGAGGGTTTTTATGTTCTCTGTAATCAAAGTGTTACTTTTGCCTTTGCTCTGATTCAAAAGCTTATTGTCTCCCTCCTCTGGTATACAGTTTTTTAGGTTTCAAAATATTTCACCGGCCTGATTTTTCTTCTTGTAGAAGATTGGGGCCTTCACTTTCCTGTGTTTCTATTTCCATCCCAAGCTTCCATGAGATGATATGCACAGTGATGCTCTAATTATGATAAATGTTCCCGCTGACCTTGATTGCTAGCACATTGCGTGTTGGACTGAGTACTAAAATCTTTAATCTGTACCGAAGGAACAACATACTTGTCCAATGTTTGCCGCACAGCCTTCTTACGTGATGTGGGTCTCCTGCTTTCCCTTATTTGTGAGGAAGAAGGAGTTAGCACAGTGTTGGTGTGTCAATTTGATGCTAGCCTTAATGCAGGCTCCAGATGCTATAACAGTTATCCTGTGACTAGTTCCTCTTGGAGTTTGGCAATACTTTCCTTTCAGATTTCTAATATGCTTAATACCTCGGAATGGGGGCTTCAGGAAAAGTCTGGTGTGCTAAGGATTGACGTTTTATTTGAGCTGCATTAACCATGTCATATGTACAATTCATAACATCCTAACAGTTCTCCCTAAGTGGACTAAGAGAAAATATGTTGCCTGTCATGTTAGTTCTGGAGGCAATAACATTATAAGATTAAGACTGCTTCTCTACTTTTCTGTTTCTGTGTTGAGCAACTATCAACAGGAGCATTTGGTATATGAGCATATCAGAAGTCACATGAGATTTTTGATTGGCTCTTGACCTCATTTTAGGCCACGTGATGGCAGATAGATGCGGGAGGTACTATGGCCTTATACAGTTTTGGAAACTATGCAGGTTTGTATACTGAGGTGGTTCTTTGTCAACGTTCTCATCTGCCTTATTTAAGCAGATTCTTGAGTGTTGGCTCACTCGTATCAATAATAGGTGAAAAAGTCAATACAGTTAGGGAAGGATTTATAAAACACTTACTAGTCAAATGAGGGGTCTTTTTAGACCAATGCTTCAAAGCAACAGTCTGAGGAAGACTCGTTCGCACCATCTGCCTTCACCCCACTAACAATCGATTGAGCTCCTTCAGTTTTTAGCGTGTGCCTCTTCCATTTCAATATCCAACCTTCTTCTGTTTCTCTTGATTCTGCACATCTCAAACTTGACTGACTGTGAACAGTCTGCTTTCACAAGAGTAGATCTGTGTGCTAGTCATAATGTCAGAGTTTGATTTCCTTCATTGTGTTCAATTACAGACTGGTTCCCAAGCTGGTTCCCTTAATGGTTCTATACATTGATTTGTAGTCTCAAATATGTTTTTGAAAAGCATTGTATTTATCTGTGCTATTATACAAAATCCAGGGTGTGTCAATTTACCCTGACAAGCAAATGTCATGCTGGTGCAAACCTGGAAATTTGGCATAGTTCTATGGAAACATTGCAGTAAGGCAGATATGGCAAAAACAATAAATGTAACAAGGGAAAGGAAATGCAATATGGCAATATGTGTGGAGGAACTGAAATAGTGCAGACATGTGCATACCCCAAATATTTTGGGAATAGAAGAAATCTTTGTTTATCCAAACATGATTGGAAACGTTTTTCAAAAGAACCACAGATCAAGATTCTGCGATCATACCCACATCTGTCTGGTGCACACTTTTATAATAAAAGGTTGCTTGATCTAAAGCCTGCAATGCCCAGCTTGCCTCACCTTGTAGCCAACACAGCATTTCTTTTAGCCTCGGTTTTCCCAAACCCAGATGTACCCTCCTACAAGCAAATGGTAATGAAGTGTATGCAAGTAAAGCGCCTTTCTTCCTACCACAAGCTAACAGGTATTGATAGAAAAACGTGCTCTGAGGTTTTCGTTGTTTAACCTGATTGATAAATGTCACACCTTTTAGCCTTGTATGTCAGAGACCAGCCAACCGAACAAACTGAATGGAATTCTGCTCATTGCTGGTAAACATCTTATATACCTCTCTCTTGGTGCCTCTCGCGTGTGCAGTTGTCACCATTTTTTGTCCTGGCTATTAAGAACCTTTTCACTCGTAAAGAGAAAGTTTGCAGACCATTCCCTTGATTGTACCATAGGAAATGTCTATCTTTTCTAGGGTGTACCCGCAGATGTTTGCCTCAACTGTTTTTGCTGGCTGTAGAACACTGTGCCTAGTCCCTGGTACATGATAAAAAGTGCACCCAGTGTCGTGTAGTTCCCACTAGTCCGTAGGATCTGTGCATTTGTTGGACAACATAAACTTTGGGTGAGGTGACTGATTTCGGGCACCCCACAGGATATGGTGGCCTAGAGACCAGCTAGCTCACAGTGCCACCATTAGCCCTTCTAACCCTACCAGGGAGCAATGGTTTCTGGCAACCACTGAACGTGACAACCCTGACCCTGTGAGGCATCGTGGAAACAGATCAGAACCTTTCGCTCAGTCACTCATGCTTACTTGTTCTCAGAGAAATATACAGAAAATACACAGTGGGACGTTTTCAGTATGTTTATTGAACCAACGTTATTCTTGTATAAAATTCATGTGCTGCGATAATCCGTAGACAGAAGCAGGTGAAAGTGATTACAAGCACCAAAAGAGTAAATAGCAGATATAGTTCTAATATGGTACTAAAACAGTGTATATATGCAGGCATATAATACAGGATAATATTCAGGCGTACTCCTATTATGCAAACCCTACTCTGTGTGTAGCTAGAGTGTGCCTACGTGTGGAGTCAAGAATCCCCCCAAGGGATGATCCAACCCCATTACCTGACAGGAGATAATGCAGGAGCCTGTCCTGGCCACAAACTGACTCGGTTACTTACCGGTAATGTTCATTACTCCGAGTCATAGTCTCCCTTGTCACAGTAACCAAGGAGCACCCCATGATCTAGACACAGCATTCACCCAATTCAAAAGGTCCTCACCCAAGATGGTCACCTGGCAGGAAGTACCTGCCACCTGACCTATAAGGGTGGGACCTAGACAGGAAACATACTGAAATAGAAAGCATAAAAACCATTGTTCGTCCCACCACCAGCAAGGGCGGGCGGGAGGGAATATGACTGTGACGAGGGAGACTATGACTCGGAGTAATGAAAATTACCGGTAAGTAACCAAGTCATTACCAACCTCGTCCGTCTCCCTCGTCACAGTAACCAAGGAGCGTATACCCAAACTCAAGACGAACAAGGAACAGACACCAAAGATGCCAGAAAAAAACTTTTTATTCAAAGCAGACAAGAAACACAATCAGTGAACAGCCGCAAGGACAGCGGAACCAAAATTCCGAGAAAAAAGCTCCCCCATTCTCAATCTATAATGGGAAACGAAAGTGTGAGGGGAGGACCAGGTAGCCGCAGCACAAAGATCCTTCAGGGAAGCCCCCTTCAAGGAAGCCCAGGAGGAAGACAAATTCCGGGTAGACCGACCCTGAACGACCAGGGGAAGGGACACACCGCAATGCCGGTAGGCCAGAGAGTCAGTGGAACAAACCCAACTGGAAAGAGTGGCCGTGGTAGGGCGATGACCCCGCCGGGCAGCACCAAAGGTAACAAACAAAAAATCCACCTAGTGAAAGGAGGTAGTACCATCCAGGTAGATCACCAGAGCCCTGGTCAAATCCAGGGAATGGAGCCGAATCAGTAGAAGCGGAAGGGAAAAAGGCAGGCAGGACAATATCCTGTGACAAATGAAAAGCCAAGGAAACCTTCGGAAGAAAAGCCGAGTCAGGACGAAGGACCACTTTGTCAGGAAAGAAACGTAAGACGGGAGGATGACAAAGCAAGGCCCCAAGTTCCCACAAACGACAGCCAGAAGTAATGGCCACCAGAAAGCAAACCTTCAGGGTGAGGAACTCCAGAGAAACCAAAGGCAGAGGCACAAAGGGAGATTCCTGCAAGGCATGAAGGACCAAGGGAAGATCCCAGGGAGGGACAGGAGAAGCAATGACAGGCTGCCGAAGAAAAAAACTGTGCAGAAGGCGTGAAGCCAAGGACTCAAAGGGAATGAGAGAGGACCCCCGGAGAGCCTTAATGGCGGACCACTGGCTGTGGAGCGTTGAGACTGACAGCCCAAGCAGAAACCCATCCCGGAGGAACTCAAGGACAGAACCTCCCTCACAGGAATCAGGGAGAATCCCCCGGGAAGAACACCAAGCGGAGATATTCCGCCAGTGGTGCTCGTAGATCTTAAGGGTACTGCCCTTATGAGAATTCTGGATAGATAACACGACAGCAGAGGAACAACCCAGGGAGACTAACCTATGCCTTTTAATTTCCAAACCCCCAACGCCAACTGGCTGAGAGCCTGACGAGACAGGTGAGGAAAGCGGAGAGGAGCAGGTGACAGCAGGAACCTCCAAAGAGAAGCAACCGCCAGACGAAGAAGGAGGGTATACCAAGACTGTGAGGCCAAAGGGGAGCAACCAACAGCACCAACACCCTCTCCAACCTAATCATTGCCAGAACCCTGCTGAGAAGGGGAAAAGGAGGAAAGGCATAGAGAAGACCCTGAGGCCAAGGGAAACTCAGGGCATCCACCCCCCCCCCACGTCTCCGAGCAAGGCAGAAGGGCGCAGAACCCTGGCAGAAGAGCATCCTGAGGGGCCGCAAAGAGATGAAACCAGGGCCTCCCGAACCTCACTGACAGCTCCTGAAAGACCAGAGGAGACAGGGACAGAGAGACAGAAGGAAAAAGGCGACTCAGCTGATCCGCATGCCCATTCTCCCTCCCCGGCAGATGGACAGCCGTCAGACCCAGCAGATTGTCCTCCGCCCAAGACCCAATCTTATCTGCCAGGAGAGCCAAAAGAGGAGAGAGAGTGCCCCACAAATGGTTCAAGTAGACATGAGCCACCTGATTGTCCGTCCAGACCTGAACCCACAAGTCCCGTAGGCGAGGACCAAAGCGCACAAGAGCCTTGAAGACAGCAGCCAGTTCTTTCCAGTTTGAGGACATCCAGCTCTCCGCGGGGAACCAAGCACCCTGGGCAGAGAGAGACCGGAGGGTGGCCCCCAAACACTAAGGGCTGGCATCGGTGGTTAGAGTACAGGGAAGGGGAGGATCTAGTGAAACACCCCTCGCCAGGTTTTCCAGCACCAACCACCACCGCAGCAGGAGAGATACACTCAGGAGACACAGGAACAGGGGCCTCGTAGTCCAGGGATATCAGATCCCAGTGCGACAGAAGGTGATACACCAGATGATAGAGGTGTCTGCGAGCCCAAGGGACCAGGAAGAGAGGCAGACATGTCTCCCTGAACCCGCAACCAGGTCCGTGGAAGGCAGAAGACCTCGACAGGAGGGAGTCCAGATGAGATCGGAGATGGAGTTGGCGATCCGGAGGCAGAAACACCAACCCCAACCTGGTGTTGAAGAGAGCTCCGATGAACTGAAGTTCCTGAGAAGGGACGAGGTGGGACTTGCTGACATTCTCCAGGAACCCATGAGACTCCAGGCAAAGACGTACCAGCGCCACATCCTCCAGGGCCTTAAGAAAAGACGTTGAAGAGATTAGCCAATTGTCCAAGTAGGGAACAACAGCACCCATTGAGCATGCAAAAGACCCACCTGGGGAGTCAGGACCTTAGTAAATACCTGAGGGGCAGAAGCCAACCCAAAGGGGAGAACACAAAACTGGAAGTGCTGACCCACGGCAAAGAACCGCAACAAACGCTGGGAGAGGGGATGCACAGGAATGTGGTAATAAGCATCCAAAAGGTCCAGGGATGACAGGAAGGCCCCAGAGGAAACCAGTGGCAGTATCCGCTGCAAACTCACCATTTTGAATCTCTGGTAAGGCACATAGAAGTTCACCGTCTTGAGATCCAAGATAAGGCTTACGCCCCCGAAGGTTTCGGCACCAAGATCAGCAGAGAGTAGCAACCGAGACCCAACTCCGGCCCAGGAACAGGGACAATGGCTCCCTTCTGGAGAAGATCCTGGATCCCCCGTTGCAACCCCCTCAACCTCAGAGGATTCCGAGGAGTGGGGCTGAAAAAATCTGGTGGAGGAGAAGAGAAGATGATAGAATAGCTGTCTACCACCAGACGAAGTACCCAGGCATCGGTGATGTCACGGGTCCAAGCGGAAGAAAACAGACCAATCCAGCCGCCCACCTTCAGATAGTCAGGACTTGGCAGGGGCATCGGGAAGGGCAGCAGGTTGTTGACGGGATTTGGCAGCCAAGGGGGTGCCACGGCCACAACCCCTTCCGCGAAAGGGCAGGGAGGAACCACGAACAGTTGTCGGGGATTCCCAAAGGCACGTTGATAGCCAAAGCTCCGAACCCTCAGAGGAGGCCGTAGGGGCATTAGCAGCTTACGATTCTCCACAGATTGTTTCAGAAGATCCTCAAGCCGAGACCCAAACAGTTTAGCCCCATCAAAGGGTAAGTGGGAGAGAAGGGTCTTCTGACAGGCTTCCACCTTCCAGTTCCTCATCCAGATGTTACGGAAAGCCAAAACAATGGAGCCAAAAATCACAGCAGCAGCAGACAGAGTGTCAAAAGAAATGTCCGAAAGCAAGTGAACCTGCTGCTCCCTAAGGGACAGTCGAGGAGCAACGTCCTACCCCTGCTGGAGGGCCTCAGACAAAATCTGAAAGTCGTGAAGGAGAGACTGGACCACATATGAGGCATAGGCCCCCGCTCGGATCGAGAAGTTAGCAGCGGAGTATGCACGCTTCGCAGCAGCATCCACACGCGTATCCACCTGATCACTAGGAGAGGCGTCCTCTGAGATAAATGACCCACTGGATGCCAGACCCACCATAAGAGAGTCCACCTTGACGTTAGGAGGAAAGTCAGTGAGGAAGTCCTGAAGAGGATACTTCTTGGCGAGAAACCGCGGGAAACCAGCTTTTTCAACATCAGCCCATTCACGAGATAGAAGACCTCTAACGGCCTCGTGAAAGGGAAGGGTGTCAGGCTCCCGGCGGTGGCACTGGGAGAAATAATCCTCATCCTCAGCCAGAGGAGCAACCGCAGGAAAGGCCAAATTGCCTTTCAAATGTGTGAGAACCTCCCTCAATTCGGTGCCCTTAATGAAACGCCCACGCTGCTCCTCATCTGAGCCGTCGGAGTCAGGATCAGGAAGAGAGGAACCCCTAGAGCTTGAGGCACCGGACCATCATCAGCTGCGGAGGCAGAATCCACAGCCCTATTAATCATGGACTGGAGGGCATCAATATCCATGCCCACCGGCAGCTGGGCCACAGGGTCTGAATCAGAGCCAGAAGACCGGCGAGGATGCTTTCCAGAATTTTTACTCTCCATAGTGAAACAATACAATGAGTGAAGGAAGGAAAGCCTTTTTCAAGGGGTGTGAGCACAGTTGCCAAGCAACCGGTCCCGCCCTCCCACAGGTGGGGCATAGCATTGTACAACAAATACGGCTCAGGGACCGCCCCACGAGGCGAAGACGCCAGAACGAGCGCAGGAAGCTGAACAGGTAAGCCAGCCAACCCCAGGCAGATGTAAGTGCAGGGCGCGCTTACACAGAAGGCACGCATTAAGCAATGTGGAGCTCGAAGCACATACTTGCCCTAAAACTAACCAAACCGCTCCTGGACGTTCAAGTGCAGGAGCGGCAAGGGACTGAGGCCAACGCCACAAATCCACCTTCCGCACCGCCGCATACCAAACGCTCACCGTGGGGGCGGCGGTGCACATAAAGGCAGAGAGGCAGCCGCTCCCTACGCTCAGCGCGGGAGCAGTGCCGACAGAAAAACACCACCCCAGAGGAGCACGTTTCATCAAAACATAAACGGGGACGCTAGAGCAGTACCCCGGGACAAACATAAGAAAACAAATACATACTGAGTCCGGGATGGATACGAACCGGCTCGACGATGAAAGGGTGTTCCAGCCGGAACACAGAGAAAAACAGGATGTTTCCTGTCTAGGTCCCACCCTTATAGGTCAGGTGGCAGGTACTTCCTGCCAGGCGACCATCTTGGGTGAGGACCTTTTGAATTGAGTGAATGATGTGACTGGATTACGGGGTGCTCCTTGGTTACTGTGACAAGGGAGACGGACGAGGTTGGTAATGGACACTCCCTCAAGGAGATCTCAGACCGCTGCATGGTGAAGTTTCATCATGCAGGGACCTGAAGTGCCTCCTCTGCTAATCTTTTGGAATGCTTGTTATTTATCATAGAAAGCATCCTTTTGATGTACACATAGATTAGCAATGTTATGGATATGTAGATAGCCCTGCCGCCCTTTTGATGAAAACTTTAACGACATTCGTACAGTGTGCATAAAAAGGCCTTGTACATGGTGTTCGAGGCACCGTGATAATGTTATACGAAGCTAGATGTGTAAACAGAATTAGTTTCAGAGAAACTAATCCAATATTATCACACACACAAATATGTGCAAAAGGTCACAACAGAAATGTTATTGTGCAAAATTAGGACAATGTAAGAAAATGTGCAGCTTCGTTACTTGGGCCTAACCCGGGCACATAACACCAGGGCCCGTAAGTTAAATGTTTCTAGAGGATTGCAGCAACCATTGTGCCATCCATTACAGTGACAGTGGAAAACATGGCTTCAGGCCCACCATGGTAGCCTGCCTAAAACAGCTTTTAAACTGTAGTTTGACCTGTCAAAATAAACTCTTTGGACAGAGTTTTGACAAAACCTTTCCTTTAAATATCAATAAGTCATACATATGTAGGCCTTACTAACTATAAGGAATGGTGCAAGGGATTTAAAATTAGGACATCGGAAAATGTAATGCTAAAAATGTCCTTACAGACAAAAGGCCTCAAAATCTCTTTTCACCGTTGCAAGGCTGTCTGTTCCATAGAAAAACACTGGATTACATTTGATAAGGCTAATATCAGTTAGGAAACAGCTAAAATATAATTCATGGACTATTTTAACTATTTTAATAGTTATTAAAATCAATTTTTATATAAAATTGATTTTTAAATAATTATTGACGAAAAGGTACTTTTAGAACATTATTTTCTCTGCCTAAAGCCTCTGGAGGCCCATTTGCATGAGCTTCAACTATCATTCAACAGCTGAATATCCTCCTTCCTGAGGTGGGAAAACTGATCCCTGAGCAGAGACAAATGCTTGGGTGTGGGGAGACGTTCCTGTTGGCAGGATGGCTATTTGGGCTACGCCAAGGAACTTGATTAACTTCAAAGAAGGAGTTCCCTCTCACAGGAAAATGTTAGCTGACAACCAGACAGGGCCCTTCTTTGTGCCCTCAGTCAGGCAGGCTTTAATCACTGTGGGAGAAGACCTGCCCCCACAACTGGTTTAGGAGGACCAAACAGAAAGTAATTTCCCTGACCACACCTCTATGGTGGGCACACAGGCTCTACACAAGGAAAGAAAGGCCTTACCGTCTTGGATTAAGGCAACTGTGGGATTATTTACCGTAGGGCACACAGGAAGTACTGCAAAAGGGGGCAGGGTTATCCCTGGGATCTTTTGCCCTATTGGTTAGGGAGGGGCCAGGTGTTAACCACACCCACAGGCTTTTGCCAGGCATAAATGTGGCACCCAAACTACCTTCCTGAGAACACTATGACCTGTGAAAAATCAGAAGACGACTGATCCTGCTGCTGCACCTAAGAAAACTCCTGAAGGACTGAACCTGCCAGGACAAAGAAGTGGACTCTAAGATCCAAAAGGCTGACCTCCTATTTGAGCTACATGTACATAACAAACTACAAGAGGCCTTTCCTGAAAATGCCCAGCTGAATTGGGCCTGATCTTGACACTGCAGTTGGTTTCTGCTGGAGTAATTCTTGACTCCTAAGTGCTGCTCCTGATGGCCTGGTAACATCCTCTGAGTAAAATCTGAAACTTATCAACTTTTTTGTCTCAAAGAACTTTGGAGGACTAGGACGAGCCTGCCAAGTCAATCTGATTTTTGTGTTTCGTCACCAAAAGCTGCATGATAAGGTAATTACTAACGGTTATCCCCCATTCATTTTTGGCACATTTAGCCTGCCAAAATGTACTGCAGGATGTGGTATTTAACACATCCAATAATCATGGGATGCATTAAATAACACTCAAATCGTAATACAAAATCCTGCATAAACAGGGGTTTATGCACAGATCGGAGAAAATGACTGCCTCATAATCAGGCCCTAAGTCCAAACAAAGTCATCTTTACTGAGTGATGGCACCAAAAGTATCCGGTCAACAAGAGACCTTTCTTCGCCACAAAATTCAAATTTCTCCTGCTTGGGGCTTTTCCCCCAAAGTCAACACCTTCACCAGGACCTTGTACGATGGCAATCCAACCTCATGGAACCCTTCTCAGCCGCAGCATGCTGGCTTGTCGCACTGAAGATTTTGGGCTTCCATTTCAGAGACGAAGTTCAAAGGTCAAACTTCAGTGTAACCAATTGAACATGGGTGAAAATTAATGCTTTTGATGCTATTTTTAACCTTAAACTTTCCAAATTCATATCTCAGGTTACTCTTATTGAATTATTTTTATCTTAGTGTCATTTTATTTATTAAACTGTACTTCATTTATCTAAATTGGTTTTGGATTTTCCTATGTGATATTTTAATTTTATTACTGTTTTCTACTGGATAAATACATTACACATTGACTACAATTTAAGCCTATTCCTTAAAGTGAGTTACCAACCCCCTTCACTAATATCCACAATTTCTTACACATATATTTATTCCTGAAAGAGGAAAAAGACCACCATTTTCATTAAGAATGAATTAGTTTGGCCATTTGGTTAGAGGAGTTGGAGGCCCCTGGTTCCTGAGATCTCCCAATGGTAAAGAATAAGGAAACGTAAATAAGTTTATTAAAGTTAAGTTATTAAGTAGTAAAAAATGCATTATGTTAAATATTGATGAAAATAAATACTATACATGTATGGTAAAAAAAGAAATAGAAAATGCTACAACACTATAAACCTAGTTGTAATTTAAAATGTCATGATTTTGAATACTTTGAGGTAATTTAAAATTATTTTCTGAATTTTAGAATAAAAAAATTCCACTTAAAGCAAAAAATATATTTTTATTAAAAGTAACTAGATTATATTTTTGTTTATAAAAAGTAATGTCACATTCGTTTTCAAAATTAAAAAATTAAAAAATACTTAAAAGTAAATGAATTTTCAACATTAAATTGAAGTATATTTTGTAACTAGTTTAAATTATTTAGTTTAATGTAATATTATTTCCTTTGGGGTTTTATTTTAAGTCCCTACCTTCATTATTTTCTATGGGAGGGTGTTGCAGTACCAGTGGCTTGCCATGCAGGTTGCTGGACATACTCCAGCTCTGAGCTGGACTACATTTACTACTGTCCGGGTCCTTTTTTAGTGTAGTACCTTCAGAAGTGCAGTTTATGAATAGCAATGTACTTACTCTTTGATGGGTGGGTGCATTTCTGTTCTTAAACCCCTACCTAAGCATCACTAGACCACTCTTTATACCTCCCTAAAGCCCTCTCATTTAGTATGAAGTATGTCCCTTTTCCTTTCCCTCCCTCTTATTCCTCCCACATTTACTACTGAGGGCCCGATTACGATGCGGGCTGAAACAGCTCCAAAGGCCGGTCAGAGCCCTTCAGCCTGCATCGTAATTGGCTGGTCAGATTCCTTTCCGCCCAACCCATTTTGATGGGGTCGGTCGGGTGAATCCAAATCGGATTTCTGAATGGCCTCCGACGGGCTTGGAGAGCCCGTCCGCCATTCTGGAAGCCTTCCGTATCCCTCGGCCGGCTCTGTTCGGCCGGGGGATTATGAAGGCAGATTCTCACAGCCTTTCTGTGCCGGCCTGTCGTTGGGGGCCCTCAGCAGGGCCCTCATGGGTTCAAGGCCGCAGAATGACAGACTAGGGGGCACCTATGGTGGCAGGCACCTTTAGCTGTCTGCCACCGGGTACAGGGATGAACTGCACCTCTGCTCTTTACAATGAGAGCATGCATCCATTTGGAATGGAGCATGCATTCCAAACGGAATGCAAGCTCCCATTGCAAGGTATAGGATTGCGACCAAACTATCCTACTTGCTGGGCTGGGACCAGCGACAGGAGGTTGTTCTGTTCTAGTGCCCAAATGATGTTGGACGGACTCTAGTTCATCCGACATCGTAATCGGCCTGTAGTAGTAAACTTACATGTGTGGGGAACTTCCCATAAAAAAGATGGGAGAGGTGGAGATTTACACTTGTAGGTTTGTGAATTACATTTGGTAGTAAGTAAGTAGCACTGCTTTGGTGCTAATTTACTCCCTACAAAATGCAGTTTGCAAATTAGGCCCAATATATCTGTCAGTAGTGATGATGAATAATAGAGTGTAAATGCACATAATTACAGAAGCCTAGGCAGGGACAAAGATTGACTGCACAATGCCAAGGGAGCACTGTAGTATCAGGAGTTTGTTGTGTAATTGAGATAAGTGCAGAGAACCTGCACCAGACTCAAGAGAAACATACACAGAGCATGTAGAGCAGCACTTTACTGATCGGGAGATTCACAATCCAGTTGTTCCATGAGATTTTCTATTAGTCATGACTAGCTGGCTAGCAGACCAATGGAGGGGCAGGTATAGGTGTAAGTTACTTCTGCTTCTGACAGGGGAGGAGCCTTTTGTAATGTAATGAAGTTCTTAACCACAGACAAGATGGGCATCCTGTATGGGGGAAAAAACATCTCCCTACACCCAGGCCTTTTGTCCACTGTCTAGTAACAATACACATCTCAAACCCGGAAGGCCATTAACAATCAGGTGGCCACACACACTTCCAGAAAGACACATTTAGCCTAGGTTGGGAATGGCAACTTTCTAAACATGGCATTTTCAAAATAGTACTTTAAAATCCGACTTAACCATTAGATTGGATTTTAAATTAATTTTCATTTGAGTACTTGAGTCATGGTTCTTTCTATTCTTAAAGTGAAGTTATACATTTTAAGGTGTTATAATGTAACCCAGTGATTTTCTATGGGAGACCAAGCCCTGCCACTGTGAAGAATGACTTTGGAGATTTTCATCTTTCTGAGACATGTAAATCTTAAAAACACATGTCCTACTTTTTCAATAAATTGCACCCTGCCCTATGGCCATTTAGAGCCTATCTTAGAGGTGACTTATAAGCATTAAACAAGAAGGTTTAGGTTTGATAAAAAGGTTTATTTTGTCAGGCCGAAGTTTCTGTTTTAAACCTGCACACTCAGGCAGGCCTGAACACATGCTTTGTATTTTTACTTTAGTGGTGGCACAATAGGCGCTGTAGTCCACCAGTGACATTTAACTTACAAGTCCTAGCTACATCAGCTCCCATACAGGTAAGATAAATGTACCAGTCAGGGTTCTTAGCTGATTCAACAGGTTTTTAAGGGTCAAAGCACATGAACTGGGGCCTGGTTAGCAGGGTTCCAGTGTACGAAAACCAACCGCATCATTAAAAAACAAGGGGGTGAACTTGCAAAAAGAGGCATTTTCTTACAGTTGGCAACTCAACTTTTTGAAAACTCTATTTCCATCATCAAATTGTGGTGAACTCTCAATACTGAATCCACTTTTATAAAATAAATATGTATTTCAAAGATACGCCAGTATTGAAACATCCAATTCTTAAACTGACATTCCTTGCGGAGACAGATCCTTCTCAGCCTGCTCTAGGGAGTGTTTTAACACAAAGTCACACTATGACAGGATGAATATACCCTGCAGTATTTCTGTCAAATAAATATTTATCTCGTTATCCAAAATAACTCTGTATCAAACAGACATTTTGTCAGGGCTTTCTTATGATAGTGATGCATGTTACATACAAGATAAGCTTTATTGTAAGTAAACATGGCTGAATTTATTAATAGAGGATGCATGTAGCAGGCAAAGGGCCAACAAAAGCAGGCAAACTGTTTGGTAATGTTAACAAATATGTGTTTTGTTTAGAAACTCCATGTGTTCTGATACCGTTCAAACTAACAGGACAGAGAAAGAATACTTTCTGCTTCTCTGTTGCATATGCTGCAACCGCAGAGGCATGTAAAAGTTGAGCTTTTAGAGAGCCATCTAGGAAGGAAAGAAGAAAAAGTAGCAATAGCTTTCGTAGCTTCAGTATGTTTCTACAAAGGAACATTGTTTGTAAATTTCCATAGCAAAGCAGGAGTTCAGCTCCAGAGACTCCTTCTTGCTTCATAAGACATTACTGGCAAGAAAAGTATATCAAATATCAATGCATGGATGGGTACAGAGACACAAAGTGACTGGCGAGGGAGATGCTAAAGGATTGAGTTTCAACTCCTGACCCGCTGACCACATAAGATACACAGGGAAAGTATATGGCATCATATAAGCTGCCCAACTAATGCACATTTTAGACACTTTGTAGAGGCAGTAGATCAATATGTTAGGTATAGTTGAAGAAATATTATGAAGGACTATCTAACCTCTGCTGTAATTTGTCAATGATCTGCTTAGTTGTTTATAATAACACAAGCACAGTCTTCATCTGAATTCCTTGCAGAAGTTCACAGGACCACACAAGGCTTGGATATAACTCACTAGTGAAGTGAGGAAAGAGTCCAGATGTATACATATATACTATTATTTCAGGGTCCAGCCTTGTTAATTAACACTCCTACTCAAGAGCACTCTCTTTATCCCATACCTTACCTTAAGTGGAGCTTCATGGCATGAATAAAAGCACCAGTTGTTACAGATTGCTCATTGCAGTTGGAGAATGCTAGATGGTTTGTCCACGTTTGAGTCATGTGTTCACATGAAAAATTACTGACATTTTTTCACTTCAGGCGTACCGTGACATATAGAATTTCCCTGTGCAACTCTGAATTTGATTGGTTGGTACAAAAACAATTGAACACGTTCTAGGTTCTGGTGAACATTCTTATCAAGATGATACACAATATGGCACTAAAAGGACTACATTTGACTCTCTATATTCCCCAAAATATTAATGCAAAATTTTCCATGGCTACTTAGGAGCTGATCATTGCTTCAAACCAAGGTACCCAATTACTTTTTCACGTATTGGCCCTTTATACAACATAATAAGTGCCACACATTTGCTCAAGCAGTATCTTTTTTGGTACTTATTGTATGCTGTTCTTGACTGAGTGGAATCTCTGGGTACTGATGAATGTGGCTAAAACAATGCTACTCATAGGGTCCAGGTATATTCACCACCATACTGAAATCTGGGTATTATCCACAGATATTCAATATCAAGAAGAAAGTAAGGATTAGAGAGCTATTCCTTATCCCCAATTGTACTATATATTATCTTTATCAAGAGGAACTAGTCTAGGGGTACGTGATAATGAAGGAGCTGTATGTTTTAAGCATAAGAAAAAGAAAAGAGGTTTTTTTTCATGAAGCCCTCACCCACCAATCTAGTTGGTGGCATGCTTCATCATCGGGCCCACCTGGTGACACTGAGTGTGTCCCTGGTGTGCTTCAACGCCTGGTTTACAGCGGAGCAGGTGCCATTATATCCAAGGCCTGGATGAAACATGTAGACCGTCCTTTGGATGTAGTAGTTCTTAAATACCACTCCACCCACATCCACTGCCTTGGTTTTTATTACTGCCAGTGGCCCAAACATTAAAGAAAACCCTTCGGGTAATGGGACCACTGTACAGTTTTTAACATCACTATCACACCACCACACTGCACACTCAGTAAGAACACCTGCTCCGCTGTAAACCAGGCGTTGAAGCACACCGGGGACACACTCGGTGTCACCAGGTGGGCCCGATGATGAAGCATGCCACCAACTAGGTTGGTGGGTGAGGGCTTCATGAAAAAGAAAAACTCTTTTCTTTTCTCTTTCTTATGCTTAAAACATACAGCTCCTTCATGATCACGTACCCCCAGACTAGTTCCTCTTGGTAAAGATATTATCCACAGATAACACCATCATATCTAACATTTCTTGATTCAGTGGTCGGAGGCAACACTCTACGCAAAGATCACAGAGATCGCAGCTCAACTCTCCGACGACTACAGACCATAAAGAGCGTTGCAACAAGAATCTCTAGACAAACCCACATCACCCCCTTGTGGAAATATGGATTTTTATGGTCGGTTATGTCCCCTATCTTGGACCCCAACGGTTTCATGTATAAATCACAAGTACATGTATGTTCCCTCCAGTATCAGTTATGAAGACGCAAACACATGTGCGTCCACCGTCAACATGTCCTCTTTCAGATCCGCCATGAATGGGCCGGATATTCTATTCCTAAGTATGAAAGGCCACCGGCTTTATATGGTTCACTTCCTACATTTTATAGTCCAGGCGAGTAGGCCCGAATTCTGCCACCAAGCCTTTTCTGCCTTCTGCCTCTGAAAGCTCCAGTCTGAGCCTGCATCTGTGACCATGAACTTTGTCTTACTCCCTGCGCGGCTAACGGTGCCTGACTCGGCCTATCTGCCTGCCAAAAACTGTATTTCACCTTCAAGATTATCTGCTCTGCTCCGCTCCTCATCCGATGCATTCCTGTCTAGCAGTTTGGGTAAACATTCCTCCAGCTACCGTGCAAAGGGCCAGGCCTCGCTGCCCTCATGCAAGTAATTCATAGCCCTGTTACCATGGAATATTCCTACCCCCTCGCATCTAGTGTAGACACTTAGACGCTTGTACACGCACTAACAGTCAGTATAGTCAGTATAGAATAAGATTCTATCCTAAGAGACCTCTCTTTGTGGATAACACTGTTCTTTAAACATAGGATATTAGATATGATTTGGGATTAGGTTGACATAACCCCAGACTTCTGTCTCCACATGTAGAGCTAAATGTCAAGTCCCCTTCACCCTCTAGTTACACGTCAATCACACGTCATACTGCTGCGCGCGCATCTCTGCCAAGTATTTTTGCTGACATTGCGAAATTCTTTCATGGAACCACACATTTATGACATCATATCTAATGACGTTCTTTAGTTACGCCTAGTTACCCCCATTTTAGTTACGCATGTATGCTTTTATCTCTGTTTTCAACTGTTACGCCTCTTGCAGCTGTTTCATTGTAATGTATTTTCTATAAAACTGCTTATCTGTCAATAATATATGTTCCTTCCTTCCTGAACTCTCGTGGTGATGGAATAGAAGGCCCATAATTCGAATTATGTTCCTTTGTATAGGAATAAAGCCCGTTCTGAACCTCTAATACCACGGATTCTGCCTCTTATTTTACTGAGCTATTATTATAGATTTTTCCGCATCAAATTAAGTCCCGGTAATTAAATTATTTACCACATAAATGGCGCCCGAACAGGGACACTTTCTCATCTCACGCGCCGGCGGTGCGTTGCAGGCCCGGTCTCCTGCCACAGCTGGACGGACAACAACGCGTACCCACAGGATTTCCTGTATCTCCCTCCTGCCGAGCGGGGGTAACTGAGGCTGCGATCAACACCCAGACGAGGCGGTGAGAAGTGCGAAGTATCCCGACCAGAGCCTAGCTGAGAGAGCAAGATCCGAGGTATACAGAGGCCCACCAGGTTCCGAAGTTCCGAAGTTTCGAGTCGAGTCCAGTCCGGTCCGAGTCCGAGTCCAGTTCAGTTCAGTTCCGAGGCCTTCCGTTCCGAGCTACCCGGTGAGTACCATTATCGGGGAGGCGTTCTGACGTGCACATAGGTTGTGCCGGTCAAGACGGGTTTGGGTACACAAATCCGGTCTGCACTGTTTCAGCAGTGTATCTGTACTGTTCAGCAGTATATCAAGTATGTCTAGTATATAATTCAGAATTACCTGGTTAGTGTCGAGTATTATGCTTAGTGACTAGTTCCCTAAAATGGCCATCATTGTTGTTCATTAAGTGTTAAATGTTTTAAACACGTTCTGCATATTGTGGTGTGAATGACTGTTCATTATTGTGTTTTGTTGTATTAACGTGTTCAAAATTAGGTATCAGATCAGTTCTCAATATGCCGCTCTTTTCGAAATTAAGACAGATCAAAACTAGAAAAGGGGTACTCGAAGAAGCTGTTCCCATTCCTCCTAGGGACACTCCAGGGTACTTCATGTATCATAAACATGGCCTAGACGCCATATTATTTCTTGATTTATGGGTAGACTACACCAAGGAATTACCAGAAAGTCAGAGGTGGCCCGCAACTGGGACCTGGGATGCAGATTGCATCGTGAAAGTGGAGGAAGAATTATGGAAAAAGAAAGCTAGACAATCACAGAAAGATGCCATTGAATTATGGCGTAAAGAATCGTATAGACGTACAGAAAAAGCACGTAGACAGGAAGAGAAGAGTAAGGAGAATTCAGATAAAGTCCGAGAGAATCTATTAATTGAAGAAGGTACCCGAGCAAAAGCAGAACAAGTAGACAGACAAAGAAATGCCCTTATGAATGGTATGTATCCTCTTCTGGCCGAAGGGTTACCTAAGGCTACTCTGGAGATACCAAAAGACTTGCCACCTCCGTTGTTTCCGATAAAATCACATCCCAAAGGGCATCCCAGAACCGCAGAAGATGTTTTCCTTTCCTCTTATTTAGACGACGCAGCTCCCGAGTATGCTAATGCTGCACCACATAGACCGCCTGCCGAGGGGGTTCAACGCCAAGACCCTCCGTCTGTACCTCCGCAACAACAAATTCCGACACAAGTTCCGGCAAGCGCATCTGTTTCTACAGCTGTACCCACACCTATGGTTGCTATATCACGTTCAACGAATCCTTTTACACCCAGCACCCCAGGCGGTGCTGCAGGAGGTACAACAAACATTTTTTCCACGCCACCCAGAGTAAATAAACTTTCCTTTCAAGAATTAGCTCACCAACGTACGCCCAAACTAGTAACTCCCGACACGCTTAAGGAACTTCTAATAGATTGTAGATATGATCCTGTGCCCGGCAAAAAGGATGAAATGCTGCTGGCATCATTACGTATCCGACGAGCCGCAATATATTTAGGGAGGCTACCAGGAATGACTACACATTTAGAAAATATATATCATTTTGTCCAGTCAGGGCGAGATTCTGAAAGTATTAATAGAGCCATGGAGTACCAGAAAGTGGAGATACAGGGAGAACTGTTACGTTTCCTCATAAATTGTGTGGTCAGAAATCAAGACCGACCAGGGGTAAATCCGGAAGAAATGCAAATTCTTACCACATGGAGTCGGAATATATCAGAAGGGAGACATGATAAACGATTAAGTATAATAGCTATGTGCCGAAAAATCCGCAAAGAAATAGAACGAATACACGAAGAAAGATTAGCGGTAGACCAGCCTGAACAAACCGAAGAGGAGGAAGAAATAGAACTGCCCACAGGACAGTTAGAAACTATGGCCTATGTAGGTAGAGGAAGATCTTGTAATAATACTAGATGCTTTACTGATCCGATACGTCCAATACGTCCAGAAAATAACAGAAATTTCCACACCCCTATAATAAATATAAGGTCCCCCGAACATGCGTTCCAAGCCGCTGACAAATTACTCCGAGAACGAAGGGGTTATCATATACTCGATTCTATGGACGAACAAGAATTAGCCAGGTCAGCCGTTCACTGGGTTGACAGTCCCGGAAAATATAGTGATGATACACTAGCACACACGTTTTTGAACCTCAACCCAGATGAACAGCGTTTAGCTGGTATCTACATGATTCAACAACTCCTCGTATTATATAAAAGCCAACACTCCGATCCTGGTCCCTTACCTGATATGTTAACTGAATTACTCACGAATAAATGGAGAGGTTCAGGTACTGAGTTAATTAGAGAAATACTAGGATACAGAAAGCAGTACATTCTTTTTGTATGCCCCGAACATGTCTCACTGCCCATCAAGGAAAGAACGACGTATTATATGGATAGACAGAATCCCTTACGCGAAGTACACCCGATAAAAGGTGATGACAATCAGTTTAAACGTGTGTTTGTATACACACCCATATCTAAAATGGAACTATTAGAAATGAAGAAAGTGGTACCCAGTCATGACAAAGACCCAGCGGGTTTCCACCGTGAAATTAAAGACATGTTGCTCATGGGAGAGTATACCTATCCCGACATTATGAAAATATTAAAGGTATTAATGCCTGCGGGCATTTATGAAAAACTGAAAGAAAAGGATTGGGAGGTGGGAGACCAAAAGATAGATTGGACAGCATTAGAAAACGAAGAAACAGCTCGAGGTCCAGGTCTAGGACTTGGGGAGAAGACCAAAATACTACCAGGTTTACTAGTACAGGTACTGCCACGTTTATTAACTACGAAAAAGGAAGACTGGGGTGCAATCTCAGCCTGTAAACAAAAGCAAGATGAAGACACTAGTGACTTTTATGCCCGATTCGAAAAATGTTTTGGTATAAATAGCGGAATAAAAGCAAGTAGCGAATCTTATCCACATCTGTTTGTGACAAAATTAGTTGAAAATGCCCTGCCCCAAGTTAAGAATAGAGTATTGAAATTCGAGAGTACCTGGCAAGGTAACACTCCGTCACAAATGTTACAAATGCTACAGTACCATCACAATAGAATTAGAGAGGAACAAGAACATGAACAAAGACGCATGAAAGACACGAAAATAAAAATGCTGGTTTCCCAGACAGTTCCAGCTGACGGTCATAAAAAGGGTATGACACAGTCCAGTGTTTCAGCAGGTTCTGTAAAGGGGACATGCAACTATTGTAAACAGCCAGGTCATTATGTACACGATTGTCCAGTTTTAAAACATAATATCGCCATAGGTAATACAAAAGAAAGACCACGACCACTTAGACAGGATCAGAACCAACCAGGAGCTCCGCAGCATGCACAGGCCATGCCAGCTCCGCAACAGTCTATGCCAGCTCCACCACCGCAGCCTACTGCTGCTACACCAACAACGACACGACAGATGTACCAGACCGCACAGTATGACTATCCTGATTATCAACGATACTCATGAAACAGCCTAGAGAGGGAAGTTGGCTTACCCCTTATTGAGGTCCCTGTAGATCAAGAAGGACCTTATGTACATAGTGAACTATTAGGCCAGGACAGAAAATTTTTACTTGATACAGGGGCAAGCCGAACAACCATAAAACGTAGTGAAGTTCCAGGGGCACCCCTCTCAGGCTCACAGAATATTTCCCTTGGTTTTTCAGGAAAACCTATCATTAACGAAGTATCACAGCCTCTTCCACTTACGATTGGTCCTTTGACACGAACTACAGATTTATTGCTTACTAAATCATGTCCAGAAAACCTGTTAGGTATAAAAACATTGAAAGCTCTAGGAGCTATAATATGTTGTTCTCCGGAAGGAGTAAGATTGTTTTTACGTGATTTCAAAGGGCACTATGTGTCCCGAGACATGGATCACCGACTGCGGACTTTACCCACACATTTATGGGCACAAGGCCCTACAGATGTTGGTTGCATGAACATTACACCATATCGAGTCACACTAAAGACAGGAGTGGTACTACCACGTATGCGACAATACAAGTTACCACCAGATGCTGTAGTGGCTTTACTGCAAATCATTGACGAGCTTATTACCCAAGGAGTGGTTGTGGAAACCGGCTCCAATGTATGTAATTCCCCGATAATTCCGATTCTTAAACGAACTGATCCAAAAGCCCCGCCAGTATATCGATTGGTTATTGATCTACGCGAATTAAATAAATGTATTGTACCACAATACCCCGTAGTTCCAGACATTTCTTCATTACTGACAGCCATTGATTCCGAAGCAACATTCTTTACTGTAATTGATCTCAAGAATGCCTTTTTCAGCGTCCCAATAGATCCGGAAAGCCAATACTTGTTCGGATTTAGTTTAAATGGACGAAGCTTTAAATTCACACGCGCACCTCAAGGATTCACAGAAAGCCCCAGCATCTATAGCCAAGCACTGAAACGAGAACTTGACAGTATCCACATGCCAGTCAACACTGCCCTGCTTCAATATGTCGATGATCTGCTGATCACCGCTAGAAGCGAACCTGAATGTGAAAAAGCCTCACTGACGGTTTTGCATTTTTTGGCCGAAAAAGGGCACAAGGTGTCCCCTTCTAAGCTGCAATTCTGTGTCCAGCGAGTTGTTTACCTTGGTCACTCGCTGTCCAAGGAGGGAAGGCAGCTTACACCTGACCGTATACAGTTAATTGATAACATGTCAGTACCCAAGACACAAAAGGAGGTACGGGCTTTTATAGGCCTCACTTCATATTGTAGGCAGTGGATCCCTCAGTATGCATTTCTAGCAAAACCACTTATTCAGTTGACAACACAGGAGGCGGCCACATCGACTGTCCTCCCATGGACTCAAGAACATACACACGCCTTTGAAAGTTTAAAGAAAGCTTTATGCCAAGCACCTGTCCTAGCAACACCATGTTACAGTAAACAGTTTACACTCTTTGTTACAGAACGCGAAGGTACTGCCTTGTCAGTACTCACACAGGAACAAGCAGGATCACACAAACCATGTGCTTATTTTTCTAGTACACTAGATCCCGTAGCTCAGGCTCTGCCTGCGTGCCTGAAGTCAGTGGCAGCGACAGCTTTAGCAATCAGACAAAGCGATGCCATAGTGTTAGGACATCCATTGACAGTACAAGTACCACACGCAGTAGAGGTTCTCTTGAACCGCACGCAAACACAACACTTGACTATAGCAAGACTCACCGGTTACGAACTAACATTGTTTCAGCCACACATAGAAATCAGACGTTGTAGTACATTGAATCCTGCCACACTTTTGCCAGTAAATGGAACAGATCCACTAGCACATGATTGTATTGAAGTTATTACTATCACGACGAAACCCAGACAAGACTTGACAGACGTCCCATTGACAGATCCAGACCTGACGTTGTATGTAGATGGTTCATGTATGAGAACAAGTACAGGAGAGTTTGTGGCCGCGTATGCAGTCACAACAGACACTGAAGTCATTGAAACATATTGCATAAATACCTTGTCAGCTCAAGCAGCTGAGCTTATCGCTCTGACACAAGCCTGTATTCAAGCCACAAATAAGAAAGTCAACATATACACTGATTCACGTTATGCATTCGGAGTTGTACATGACTTCGGCGTGCTGTGGCGAGAGAGAGGTTATTTAACTTCTCACGGCGCCCACATTCAGCACGGACCCCTCATTCATGCCTTATTAGATGCCATACATCTACCAACTGCAATATCAATTATGAAATGTAAAGCTCATACGAAAGTTACTGATATCATTTCCCAAGGCAATGACCTAGCTGACAGAACAGCTAAACAGACTGCTCAGAATAAAACTCACACATCTGACATGACAAAGACAATAGTTCTGACACCAACACATTACATGACGGTTAAGGATCCTGCTCTTGACGTAATTGACATACAGACACATGCTACACCAGAAGAAATAAAGAAATGGACTGAATTAGGAGGGATCCAAACCGATCAGGGATGGATGACGAAGGAAAAATCTATATGGTTTCTTCCCGACTCAATGGTCCAAGTTATCATTAATACAATACATAGTCCAGCGCACCTAGGAGAAAAAGCTATGCTAGACAGCATTCAACACATTTGGTTCAACAAACATTTACGAGCAGCAGCTAAACAAAAAGTTCGTACCTGTATGATCTGTTGTCAGTTTAACCCAGGTAAAAGCATTCCCGTAGAACAGGGTGGATTTCAGCCTCCTGATCACCCTTTTGAAGTCCTCCAGAGGGATTATATCCAGATGGAACGATGTCGAGGATTCAAATACGTTCTTGTAGTTGTTTGTGCTCTTTCCCGTTGGACAGAAGCATACCCGGTTTCAGATTACACTGCCCCGACTACTGCCAAACAGTTAGTTCGAGAATTCTTCCCACGGTACGGTTTACCACGTGCTGTCTACTCAGATAACGGCCAGCCGTTCTCATCCGAACTAATGAAACACGTTTCACTTTTGTTAGGTTATCAATGGAGATTTCACTGTGTCCGACACCCCGAGGCAGCAGGTCTCGTGGAACGACATAATCAAACTCTGAAAATTAGATTGTCCAAAATATGTAGACAGAAAGGTGTCGATTGGGTAGTAGCCTTACCAGTCGCACTCTTTTACATGAGAATGGTAGCACATTCTCGAACAGGGCTATCCCCGTATGAGGTGATCTTCGGTAGACCACCAAATATGTGGGGGACGCCTATACCTCGTAAAATCACTGACGTTGACTGTAATATGCTGACAGATTACCTGGCTTCCTTGATGTCTGCACTACAATCTTGTCGTTCACAGGTAGCTGCAGCCTTTCCCGACAACACCGAGGTGAAACCCCATGACGTAGTTCCCGGGGACTTGGTGTTAGTGCGGAATTTTGACCGGAAGACTCAGCTGGATCCGAGGTGGAAATCGCCTCAACTTGTTCTGCTCACCACGAGGACAGCCGTGAAGATCGAAGGTCGCAAAGGCTGGATACATTCGAGTCATATCAAGAAATTTCATGGACTACCATCCGATATAGAGACTAAACCCTGTGTTTCTTCAAAGACAGACTCAAAGCTCCCTTTGGTTGAGCAAACGAACTCAGAACTATACAGACTAAAATTGAGGTCCAGTCAGTCAGACAATTTGATTGTTTAAGTCCTCTCCAAGGTGAATCGGTTGAATTTGTCTCTGACATGTATCCTCTGGACCGGAACAGAGAAAGAAATAATCAAATGAAGTTGAAAAAACATGCGTACTGTAAATCACTGCGTAGTCATTGCACAGTGACGTTATTAATTTTATTTTTCTTATGTCTTTTAATAATCGCTGAAAGTATATTGTTGCACATATATTATCCTATTTCTAAACATGTTTACAATGTTACTGCTGAACATTCTTTTAGTGAATTACCACCGCATGAGTTGTCATATAGATTTGCGCTGCGCAACAACACTTTTATTAGTATGTTACATCATTCCCATCAGACTAGCAATGCTACAAATTGTTGGATATGTGGCCGACTCCCTCCCTATCAGAACTATAAGGGAGTTTTGCCCCTCTTTCCATATCCGTTCACACACAATGGCTCCTGTGGAGCATGGTTTAGTTTAATTAATTCCTTAGATTCAAACTTAGCAGTTTATCAAGACAACTGGGTATGGGGAAACCTGAACTTAGTTTTGCTTAAAGTCTGCTACCCTAACAAGGAGGGACTTCCCAAAAGAACAGGAACTGATCTAGAAAATGAAGTATATGGATTAGGTAATTTTACACTTAACCTCATGATCCTGAACGTTGAATGTGAAGCTACACCAATCTTGCCCGCCATGTCCGTATTCCCAGTTAAAGGGGAACTATGCATAAGAAAGAATGGCTCCATACACATGGGCCATAGTAAATGCATCACTGTGATAAAATTCAGTGATCAAGGCAAGTCTACATTTAGAGCTTCTCGTCATTCCTACTTTATATGTGGCCAGACCGCATATATACGCCTACCTTTAGATTGGGATGGTACCTGTTACATAGCATTCCTTCTACCACCTGTTTTCCTAGCTCCTCCTGATTATCATAGAAATACTCATTTGGTACACAATAGACAGCAGAGAGATCTCCCAATAGTCGATTACACTGAAACAGCATGGGAGAAATACACAGATTTCAATAAAGGCTTCTTTCCCTATATAGGTACAGTCACTAATAGTAAGTTGATACGTAGATTAACCAGAACCCTTGAAGCAGTAGTGAACGAAACTATTTCCGCCTTAGGCAATTTAACAGAAGAGCAGTCTGCTATGCGGATTGTTGTGCTTCAAAATCGTCTTGTCCTTGACGTCATCCTGGCCGATAGGGGCGGAGCTTGTAGGGTCATCGGATCAAGTTGTTGCATTTTCATACCAGAAAATTCGCCGTCAGTATATAAAGCCATAACCCGCCTTCATAAGATTGTAAGCCAGATACACCAGAATCCAGGCACCTGGACTTGGTCCGGTTGGTTCTGGGGCGTGTTATCAGCCTGGGGATGGAGAATACTATCCTTCCTAGGTATTGGCTTTCTCATACTATTCAGTTGCTGCTTATGTCTACAATGTGGGCCAGCGATTTGTGGTCTATGTGCCACCTCGTGTATCCCACATCCAAGTTTTCGTTCAAGATCCCGGAAGAAGAAAGAAGAACAAATGATGTTATATGAACAGATTGATGGATTGATGAAGATTGATATCTCCTAAGGGCAAGTAGGGGACAAGGAGGGAATGTGGAAATATGGATTTTTATGGTCGGTTATGTCCCCTATCTTGGACCCCAACGGTTTCATGTATAAATCACAAGTACATGTATGTTCCCTCCAGTATCAGTTATGAAGACGCAAACACATGTGCGTCCACCGTCAACATGTCCTCTTTCAGATCCGCCATGAATGGGCCGGATATTCTATTCCTAAGTATGAAAGGCCACCGGCTTTATATGGTTCACTTCCTACATTTTATAGTCCAGGCGAGTAGGCCCGAATTCTGCCACCAAGCCTTTTCTGCCTTCTGCCTCTGAAAGCTCCAGTCTGAGCCTGCATCTGTGACCATGAACTTTGTCTTACTCCCTGCGCGGCTAACGGTGCCTGACTCGGCCTATCTGCCTGCCAAAAACTGTATTTCACCTTCAAGATTATCTGCTCTGCTCCGCTCCTCATCCGATGCATTCCTGTCTAGCAGTTTGGGTAAACATTCCTCCAGCTACCGTGCAAAGGGCCAGGCCTCGCTGCCCTCATGCAAGTAATTCATAGCCCTGTTACCATGGAATATTCCTACCCCCTCGCATCTAGTGTAGACACTTAGACGCTTGTACACGCACTAACAGTCAGTATAGTCAGTATAGAATAAGATTCTATCCTAAGAGACCTCTCTTTGTGGATAACACTGTTCTTTAAACATAGGATATTAGATATGATTTGGGATTAGGTTGACATAACCCCAGACTTCTGTCTCCACATGTAGAGCTAAATGTCAAGTCCCCTTCACCCTCTAGTTACACGTCAATCACACGTCATACTGCTGCGCGCGCATCTCTGCCAAGTATTTTTGCTGACATTGCGAAATTCTTTCATGGAACCACCCATTTATGACATCATATCTAATGACGTTCTTTAGTTACGCCTAGTTACCCCCATTTTAGTTACGCATGTATGCTTTTATCTCTGTTTTCAACTGTTACGCCTCTTGCATCTGTTTCATTGTAATGTATTTTCTATAAAACTGCTTATCTGTCAATAATATATGTTCCTTCCTTCCTGAACTCTCGTGGTGATGGAATAGAAGGCCCATAATTCGAATTATGTTCCTTTGTATAGGAATAAAGCCCGTTCTGAACCTCTAATACCACGGATTCTGCCTCTTATTTTACTGAGCTATTATTATAGATTTTTCCGCATCAAATTAAGTCCCGGTAATTAAATTATTTACCACACCCTGCTTCAGGGAACACCACTGGCTCCCTGTACAGAAAAGATCACTGTTCAAGCTCTTGACCCATGCACACAAGGCCCTACACAGCTGCAGATCCATCTACTTAAAACACGCCTGAAATTTAATCAGCACACCAGACACCTCTGCTGTGCATCTATTTCCATAACCCTCACGCCTGCATCTGACATAGCAGATATGGAGATCACTCCTTCTCCTATATAGCAGTGAAGATACGAAGCAAGCTATCCTTTCATCTAAGGACCTCCCCATCTCTTCCAGAGTTCCAAAAGTCCCTGAAGACCTGGCCATTCGGCTAATCAATTGAACCCTGCCAGCACCTGGATACCCTCACAGTTGACAAGAATCACTCTCCAAATCTAATGATTGATATACTGATTGAGTTAAGGCCCGCAAGTCATATTTACAAAAAGTCCAGAATGAGGCTAAACAAATCATGTCTGACAAAATGTAAACTGCAAAAAGTATGCTTGCATCAAATACCCATATTACAATTACAATGTGGCCAGCAACTATTGTTCTCCACCAGCTTTCTAAATCAGAAACATCTGGAAATAATTCACCCACTGTGGGTTTGCATAAAATCTGGAAGACTATGTAACTATGTTGCTATATATTTAATGCTCCTGCAGACCATGCATTTTCATCCTTTGTTCCATGTGTCAATGCTGAGACCGGTGGATGGGACTAAAGGAATGTTTAGGACCCTCCTCCTGTTCCATTAGATGCTTGTGTGAAATTTGCGGTTCCTCTGTTCTGGACCTTCAAAGCATCAGGGAGAAATGTACATAACTATTGGATATCAATGAATCAGTCAATCAGGGTTTATAAAGGGCGGCTTCTCACACATGAGGGTCTCAAGGCACTGTGCGGGGGGAGTGCAGCGGATCAGACTAAGTGCTGAGTTCATCCGAAGATCCAGGTCTTGAGGTCCTTCATGAAATGCATCAGCAAGGGTGATTTCCTGAGGTGGATGGGCAGGGTGTTCCATGTCTTGGAGGCGTGGTAGGAGAAGGACATTCCTCCGGTTCCGGTCTTGCGGATTCATGGGATGAGAGCCAGGGAAAGCTGGGCAGAGTGGAGGTGTCTGATGGGTACATGGAATGTGAGGTGGGGATTCAGGTATGCAGGTTCAGCATTGTGAAGGGCCTTGTATGCATGGGTGAGGAGTTTGAAGGTTATTCTTCAATCGACTGGGAGCCAGTGGAGGTTGCGGAGGTGTTGAGTGATGTGGCTGCACCAGGGATTTTGAGAATTAGTCTTGCTGCAGCGTACTGGACATTCTGGAGTCTTCAGAGGAGTTTCTGGGTAACGTTGGCGTGGAGTGCGTTGTCGCAGTTCAGTCTGCTGCTGATGAGGGCATGAATGACTGTCTTCCTGGATTCGGTGGGCAAGCAGAGGAGACAGTGTTTATCTGGCAGTCCATTGTGAGACAGGAGTCCAGTACGATGTATAGGTTTCGTGTGTGGTTCATACGGGTAGGGGGGCTTCCTAGAGCAGAGTTGTTCCAAGCAGACGGGGGGCTCCCAGGATAAGGACTTCTGTTTTGTATGAGTTGAGTTTCAAGCAGCTGTCCTTCATCCAGGTGGCAACAGCTTTCATTCCTTCATGGAAGTTGTTTCTGGTGACAGTGGGTTCTTTGGTGAGGGTGAGGGTGAGGATCAGCTGAGTGTCGTCAGCGTAGGGGATGACGTTGAGTCCTTGGTTCCTGAGGATGTCTACGAGGGGGGCCATATAGACGCTGAAGAGGGTGGTACTGAGGGAGAAGCCTTTGGGTACTCCGTGGCTGATCTCTGTCAGTTTCGAGAGGTACGGTGGTAGTCTAACCCGTTGTGCTCTGTCAGTGAGGAAGGAGCGGATCCAGTTAATACTAGCCAGCGTCATGGAGTCTTGTGGCTAGGGTTCGCTGGGAGACGATTTCAAGGGCTGCCTAGAGGTCCAGTAGGATGAGGGCTGTGGTTGCGCCCTGGTCGAGGAAGGAGCGGATGTTCTCAGTAGCGGCGAGGAGGGCGGTCTCGGTGCTATGATTGCTTGAGAATCCAGATTGAGAGATTTCCAGGACATGGTTAGTTTTGATAAAGTCTGTGAGGGTAGCGTTGATGGCTTTTTTGATGACGTTGGCTGGGAAGGGGAGCATGGAGATGGAACTGTAGCTCTTGAGGTCCATCGGGTCAGTGGAGGGTTTCTTGAGGAGGGGGTGGATCTAGGCATGTTTCCACTCATCAGGAAAGGTGGCGGTCTTGAAAGAGCAGTCGATGGTTCGGCATAGCTCGGTGCGATGGTGGAGGTGGCTCTGTCGAAGATGCGGTGCAGGCAGGGGTCCGAAGGTGCTCTAGAGGGGATGCTTTACATTGTCTTTATGGTGTCGTCTGTAGTGAGTGGGGACCTGCTGTGCATAGTCAGTTGAGGGGGGTCCGGTGGTGGTTGCTGGTGCTGTGGGGCGGTTCTGGGTGTCGTAGATGATCTTGTGGTAGAAGAAGGTGCCAAGTCTGTTGCAGAGGTCTTCGGAGGGTGGGACATCTGTGGCCTAGCTGTTGAGTTTGGCGAACTCCTTGATAATGCTAAAGAGTTCTTTGCTACTTTGTGCATTGTTGTTTATTTTGTCTTGGAGGGCCTTCTTACTTGTGGTTTTGATGAGGTGGTGGTGTGCGATGATGACTGCTTTGAAGGCGGCGTGGGCTTTGGGGGTTTTGTTGTTTCTACATGTCTTCTCATGTCGTCTACAGGTCTAGACTCTTGAAGCGTTGGGTGAACCAGCTCGCTTTCTTTATGTGTTGTTTGCCAGTGGCTTTCTTGAGGAGGTCAAGGGTGTAGGCACAGTTTGCGATAAATTGGTGGAGGTTGCGTGCTGTGGTGTTGACGTCTGAGGATATCAGTGGTGATGTGTTGTTGAGGAAGGTGGTGAGTTGATCTTTTGTTACTCGGTTCCAACTTCTGCGGGGTAAACGGTAGGCATGCTGGTGTGTGGTGGGTTTGTTGAAAGAGAAGCGGATGCAGTGGTGGTCGGTCTAGAGGAGATTGGTGGTGTGGCTGTAGGAGATGCTGTTTCCTGCGGCAAAGACTGGGTTGAATGTGTGTCTTGCTGTGTGCATTTTGGATGTGTTACAGGTAGGAAAATGATTCCTTGGATCCTGTGTGAAACCTTCATGCTCTCAGGTTGACTTACTAATTTCATAGGCCTTACCCAGACAAACATAAACCTAATGGGGGATATTTGTGGGTGAGAGATATACTGTAATTCAGCCGAAGCATCCTACTGCTCTGGTTGACTGCAAATACCCGATTCACACGCTACCATTAATCAGGCTACTGTTGCTTCCCAGGCCATCGAGCTTGCTCCTTTTGACTTGTCATCATATTAGCTCCCATGATCCAGTCTCCCAGGCATGGCTGGTTCAGGTAAGAGTGGTGGGTGGGGCAGAGTAGGGGGGCAAGCGCAAGGTAAGTGGTTTTATTTTTTTATTTATTTTATTTTACCTATTGCGTTGTCTGTCGACTTCCCCCGCCTCGCCCCACTGCCCCACTGCTCTTACCGGAAATAGCCGTGCCTGCAGTCTCCTCAGATTCAGGCATCAGTTCCCATGTTTCAGTCCCATGTCTCCTCATGATTTAGCACCCTTCCAGTGGTAATTGCTTTGTGTCTAGGTCTTAATTGGCCATTCTGGGAGGACATGTTTGTTCCTCTAATGCTCACAAAATGTGGTTAAAAGTAACCTGAAACTCCTGCAGAAAGCCTACTACTCCATTTAACACAAGAAACATATTAGACAGCTGTATATAAACTGCACCCATTCTATCAGATGCCACTTAGCCTCACCAACTAGCCTGTAGGAAAGACTGTACCACCAGAGCTCTTACCGTGGTATATTTACAGGCCCTTGTAGCCCAGTGACAAGCATACACTGCTTTGCCCGCTAATCTTTCACAGGTCTTTTACCTTCATGCATGTCAGCTCAAATATGCTGAGTGGCAAGCTGCAAAGATAAGGAATGTTAGTATGCACTCTTATTCAGTAGGCAAGCCACAAGAACATACATCCTGCTAGCCTTAGTCTAGAATGGATTCAAAGTGGAGAACAGTCAGGATATTGGCAAGCGATACTGTTGGATTTGGCCCTTTCTACGGGGTCATCTACAAACTTGTAGCTTTCATCCGCCTGTTTTCTGAACACGTTTTTGTTGGCTTTTAGGACTCTGTGAACGTTACCACTGCTAACTAATGCTAAAGTGCTTGTGCTCTATCCTTTAAACATGGTAGAATTGGCTACATGCAATTGGCACACTTAATTTATGTTTAAGTCTTTGGTAAAATGGTACTGCATATACCCAGGGCCTGCAAATTAAATGCTTCGAGTGGGCTTGAAGCACTAATTGTGCCAGCCACCCACTTAAGTAGCCCTTCAAACATGAATCATGCCTGCAATTACAGCCTGTGTGTGCAGTTAAAACTGGGATTATGACCAGGCAAAAAAAAAAACTTTTGTTAGGCCTAACCCTTACCTTTCAATACATATATGACACCCCTAGGGTAGGTCCCACACTGCCCAAGGGCAGAGTGCAGTGTATTTTAAGAATTGGACATGTACCATCAAGTTTTACATGTCCTGGTAGTGCAAAACTCTTACATTTGTTTTCCACTACTGCAAGGCTACGTACGTGTCCGATAGGATAACATTGGGTTACCATATTGCATTTAATAAGTTATAACTTTCAATTGAGAGCAAGTGGGAAAGTTGAGTTTAGTCTTTAAAGAATTGTAATTTAAAGCCTCTTTAATGGTAAAGTCAGATTTTAAGTCAAAATTCTGAAAATGCCACTTTTAGAAAGTTGGAATTTTTATGCCCAAACTCTTTGGTGCCTGGAGCCTGTATCCTGAGTCTCAGGACTAGGCGCAGCTGACAGTTGGTCTTTCTGTATTACTTCCAGACAGTGAGGCAAAGGGGACTAAATGTTGGCAGGATGGGGCATCCCTGTCTTGATAGGGGGAGGAGCTGTCATCTACCGCACTTGCAAATCACAAAGACTCTGGCTGTGCCTTAGCACACTCACAAAGGGTTTCACACTAGTCTTTTGTGTCCCTGAGCACTCTGTAGCCAGGGCAGGCAAGTAGAAAATTCCAAAAACTCTCTGTAGGTGAGGGATTTAGAAGCTTCTCCCATTTCAAAGTAGGCATAAGTTATAAGTAGTGGACCCTCAGACCCAACTCTTAGTAGACTCCTAGAGCTGTGGAAGAAGGACTTCTGTGCTACGCTGTGGTAAAAAGGACTGCCCTGCTTCCCTGCAACTCTGCGGCCCTGCTGCCTGAGTGAGGTCAGGACCTGCACATTGAACCCAGGATCACCAGAGTGACCCCAAAGGCTGATCAGAGCCTCAGGGACAGAAACAGCTCCAGCCATCTTGAAACGTGCACCCGGGCTATGCCTGCTTCAAGTCCTAACCTCCCAAGTGGTGCCTCTCCAAGCATGGACCCTTGGAAATGGGGTTAAAGGTGCTTTGCCAGCTTAGCTGTGGTCCCCATTTGGACTGACGCACAGAGACGTAAAGCTCAGAAAAGTTTAGCAAATCCTCACCAGCTTAGTCTGAACCAATGCAGAGTGATGGAAAGCCCCACCGAGCTTCACCGTACAGCTTACTGAAACTGATGCAAAGCTTCATCAGCCTCCTTCATCAGAACTAATGCCGGATGACGTGCAGCCTGTTAATGCAATACCATGCAGATTACGCACAGGGGACATAAGGTACAATCCTCAGCGGACCAAACTTGGTCCTGTGCCCTGCCTTCACTTGTCCTTTGCTATATCGTGGTCAGCCTGAACTTGTGACTTTGTCTAGGTGTGGCACGACCACAATTTGCACTTTGTACTTAGTTTTAAGCACTGTTTTTACCTGCAAATTTAAAAGTACAGATCTCCGGTTCTAATGATTCTATTTTTGTCATTTTGGTGTCAAATAATTTCTTAAATTTTACTCTATGTTGCTAAATTGGTGGGGGATTTTTCTTGTGTTTTGTTTTCACTTTGTTACTGTTTGTGTGCTGCATAAATACTTACACATTGCCTCTGAGTTAATCCTGATTGCTTTTGTGCCAAGCTACCAGAGGGTTATCCACAGGTTAATTTGGGGTTGATTGTGTTTCACCCTAACAAGAATTGTGGTTGCTTCTTGAGTAGGGTTTCACCCCCCTCAACCTGTAACCCAATTTCACACAAATACCATTAGGAGAAGAGGCAATTAGAAAACAAATATTCTAGAACATTTAGTATGTTGCAAGAGGTCATTGTAGCATAGGAAGATATACAAGTTAAATTAAGATGCATTTTCTATACCTGAACACCTGAACACTTAAGAATAAATGCATTTTTTAGACAAATGGCTGATCCTAAGGCCAGTGAGATATCATGGTTATGGGTACAGTGAGTGACAACAGATTGCATAATGTTGTACTTATGTCTTCTTTCAGACTCACAATTTGTAGAAAGTATCAAACCTGCTGCCTGATTAGATAATGGGCTAAAATGTGTGAGACCAGGAGGGTCTCATTACTTGTCAGGAGACATGCCAGTGACCTTTCCCAGTTCACTTCTGAGAGCTCAGTTCTTACCAGGTGAGCCTGGTAGACATCTGATGGAAGAGGGTAGGGTCCCTCATACGTTCTAAAGTTATCAGTCACCTATGCAGTGTCCTTAACATGTCTGTCCCATTGCCAGCTAGAGGTATGTCCGCAGAGACTTCTAGAGTTGAGTCCCAGGCAGATGTCTTCTGTGCTCTAATCATTTGTGTGTTATGGCATTAAAATAGATGCATTGCATTGCACCTGATGATGGATTGTTTTTACTGTAGTCTCTGGATTGTAATGAAGGCGTGGATTGAGTATTTCCTAATTTATAACAGGAATAGGAATATGATGAAGGGGGATGTACAAAAATCATCTACCAAGCTACTGAGGAGAAAGGTTGCAATCCTGATTAAGCATTAGTTCCAGGTTTCACAAAAGATCAATCCTACAGGGTCTATAAGTGTATCCTTAGCTCACCATGAGAAGCCCGAGATTTTGTGTAATACACCAGCCCAACACCAAAGGAGTCCAATAAATAAATATCTTAATGGTGCACATCACCTTTAATTGAAAGAGAAACACTTGAAAAGAAGAGACATGATTCTTGGGGTGTTGTGAAATGTACTGTAATATTTATTATGGCTTTGCATGGTGCTGCATGATATGCAGCTAGAAATCTGAAGGAGCAAATTCAGAGACTTACATGGTATGCTGAAAAAGAAGAGGGTTCCATTGTTTACCTCTGGTTTATGGCTGTGCAGAAGAACAATCTTTCCTTGAGAAGCATATTTAAAACTATGGACAGGATCAGCACATATGTGTGGGAAAGATACTGACGCTGCCTTAAAAGGACTGTACACAGGGGCGTGGCCAAGATGGCGGGGTGAGCGGACGCTTCCTCCCGTAGCTCCTCCGGCCCGGCCAAGCTTGAGCCCCTTTCTTATGCTTTTCTCCCCCCGCTGAGGCTCAGCGTGGAAGAGGAGCGTGGCGGAGCACCTGGTGCGCACGTTGTTGCCGTTTTGGTTCTGATCGCCTCGGGGGAAGCCCCCAAAAAGTCCGATCGAGCTCGAGGAGCGAAGGAGGGCCTGAGAGGCGGAGCGCATCGGAGTGCTGTCCGGGCGCCTCGGCTGGGCCTGGTGCTGAAAGTTGCGATCTGGAGGGAATTTGGCCCGTCGCTCGACGGAGGGTGAAGGAGCCCTGCGGGAGGGGACCCGACGGTGCGGAAGACTTCGGACGGGTGCTTTGGCACTCAGACCGGTGTCGGCGACACTTCGCACTGTGTAGGCCCCTGTCCCTTGGCCGAAGTACGGCGGACTCTCTGTTGGGGTCGGACCATCTGGGCCCCTGCGTGTGACAGACTGACACCGGCGGTGGAACCTATTTGATTGCTGTGCGTTTTGGGGGCCCCGGTGGTGTCGTCGGGCCTGGTCGCTCTGCCCTGCCTCGCCCTGCCACCATCTTGTCCCTGTGGGATCAGTGGTGTTGGCCTTCACCGGAGCCCTTGCTGGTGGATGTATGTGACCGCCGCGGCTGCCGGGCTGACTTTTTGGGGGATGTGCTGACGAGGAGCCCCTCACTGTAGCTTCCATTCCTGTCTCGGATGGGCACCCGCGGCTGGCGGTGACCGGACTGGACCGCCATCTTGTCACCTGTGACGCAGCGACCCTGCTTGTGGGGGGACACCCACGTCGAGTGCTTGCCAGCAGCTGGGCATCCCTGGGGCGGCTGGACCAGGGCCCGACCGCAGTGCTTGCGATGTCTGGAAGAGGTGGCTCGAAGAAGGGGGACCGCACCCTGCCGGACATGCTTGGCAGGGCCCAGCAACTGAGGGACAGAACACAGCCTTCGCCGGGGACCTCCCGGGCCTCGGCGGACGTGACTGGGGGGGAGCCACCCGTCACGAGGACCTTTATGGAGGAACTGTTTAGCTCCCTCAGGGAGGACTTCCAGACGCTGAAGTGGGAGGTGGCCAGCGAGGTCCGGGAAGTGCGCAGGGAAGTGGAGGGCCTTGGCGAGCGCGTTAAAACGGTGGAGACGGAGGCCCAACGCCGGGAAGAGGAGATAGGCCATCTTCAACAGGACGTTCTCCGCCTCCGGGAGCAGTGTGTTGAGCTCCAGGCCCACTCTGAGGACCTTGAGAACAGATCACGGAGGAACAACATTCGAGTGCGTGGTGTGCCGACTGCAGATGAGGGGTCCAATCTGGGGAGCTACCTGCGGGACCTGTTCCGAGAGATCCTGGGGGAAGCGGCAGACTTCCCCATTAGCATTGATAGGGCACATAGGGTTGGCAGGCAGCGCCAGTCATCGGCACCTCCACCGGACATTCTGGCCTTCCTGCCCGATTTCCCGCTGAAGGAACGCATCATGACTGAGGCCCGCAGGAAACAGCCCCTGACTTTCCGGGAGCGGCCGGTGGCGCTTTACCAGGACCTCTCCGCCATCACGCTGCAGAAACGCAGGTCCTTCAGGATTGCCACTGACTTTTTGCGCGAGCACGAGACGCCGTACTCTTGGGGTCATCCCTTCCGCCTGATCTTCCGATGGAACGGGGTGCTACACCAGCTACGCTCCTTGCAGGACATTTGTGGAGTCCTGGGGCTTACGGCGGCGGAGGAGGAAGGAGCTACACCGTCGTGGAGGGCCTCGGAGAGACGGAGCCGGCGGAGGTCGGCGAGGCGACGATCAGCGGCCAGCGCAGGGCGTCCTGATTCCCCTACCATCAGGGCGGACATGGCCGACGCTTTGAGGGCGGCGGCCAGGGACTCGGCCGGCTCCACCGGCGTGGCCTTGACGGCCTAACACTCACTCCGGGGGGAGATGCCTTTGGCTTCTTTAACTGCTGGGCTCGGGGCGGGGGGGGGCGGGGGGGAGCGGCTGGAGGTGAGTGGCTGGACGTCCACTTCGTTCCTTTCTACGGACTTGCCCGTTTTGGGGCTTGACTGGGACAATGGGGTGTTTGAGTTTGCGCTTGGCTAGTTGCCAGGGTTGTGTTTTGGGTGGGTGTAGGGGTTGTTCTGGGGTTGGGGAGGTCCCGTCCGATGTTGTCCATGCCCACGCTTGGTCTGTTATGGCTTGTCCTGCGCGGCTGCCCCGCGCGCCCCACCCGCTGATCCCCTGCCCATTGCACGGCGCTCTCGATCCCCGAGAGGAATGTCGGCCCTAAAGGTAGTGACCCTTAATGTTCAGGGTCTGAACAACCCCGTGAAGCGCAGAGCGATCTTATCTTTGCTGGAGGGGACGCAGGCGGACATTTGCCTTTTACAGGAGACCCACTTATTGTCCCGGGATTGCCATAGGCTGCGCTCTGCTAAGTTCCCTACCCAGTTCTTCTCCTCGGCAGCGTACAAGACGGCGGGGGTAGCCATTCTTCTAGCGAGCTCCTTTAGGGGGGAGGTTTTGTATAAGTGTGCTGAACAGAAGGGGAGGCTTCTTGCGTATCGCATGCGCTTAGGAGGCATAGCGTTTACGGTTGGCTCCGTTTATAGCCCAAGCGACCACCAAGAGCGTTTCCTAGACTCCGTGTTGGTGGATGTCACTGCTTCCCCCGACCGCCACGTCATTTTGGGGGGAGACCTTAATATTGTATTTGATTCTGTGATGGACAGATCGGCGCAGCGCTTCCCGCAGACGGGGGAACTGTCCCAGGCTGTGAAGGCCCGGATTGCGGAAATGGACTTACACGACCTTTGGCGCTCCATGCACCCCACGGATAGGGACTACTCTTACTTTTCACACGCACATCGAACCTACTCACGGCTGGACTACCTTCTGGTGAGTGGACCGATGCATGCCACTGCTACGGCGGCGGACATCGGGGTCCTGACCTTGTCTGACCATGCACCAGTCACCGGCGTTTTCCAGTGGCCGGCGGCCTCCCCCTCTCGGGGGGTGTGGCGCCTCCGGGATACCCTTCTACACAAAAAGTCTGTAGTGCAGCGCATTGGGGAGGTCATACAGGACTACCTAACTCACAATAGCAACACCGACACTTCGCAGGCGACACAGTGGGCGGCATTGAAGGCAGTCCTCCGGGGGGAATTTATCTCTATCTCCGCAGCTGAAAATAGGGAGCGGCAACGGAAGAGGGACGAGCTGACCGTTCAGGTCCGGGAGCTTGAGCAGGTCCACCGCCGTACGGGGGCGCCAAGGGTGTGGAGGCAGTTGAAGGCTGCGAGGAAGCTCCTGTCGGCATTGTATCTTGATAGGGCGGAGTATGCCGCCTTGCGCTTGAAACACGCCTTCTACACTGGGGGGGACAAATGTGGCAAGCTCCTAGCACACCGGCTCCGGGTCACGCAGCAGCGTGGCGTCGTGAGGGAACTGGTGGGCACGGACGGGGTGGTCGTCTCCGGGGACGCAGAGGTAGCGGAATCATTCCGCGGCTTCTACGAGGCGCTGTATGCGGAGGAACCCTCCTCGTCACAGGACGCCGAAGGCTATTTGGAGTCGGTGACCCTTCCGGTGCTGGATCCGGCTCGGGCGGACCACCTGGAGCGGGATATCCATGTTGAGGAGGTGATTTCCACTATCGCGCGGCTGAAGCATGGTAAGGCCCCGGGCCCGGACGGGTACACGTCTTTGTTTTACAAGACTTTTTGCATGGCTGTGGCCCCTGTCCTTACTCGGCTATTTAATTCCTTTTCCGAACCGGGAGCCATCCCACCGGATCTCCTGAGGGCGACGGTCGCGGTAATTCCGAAATCTGGGAAGGACCGGGCCCTCTGCGGTTCGTATCGACCCATCTCGCTCTTAAATGTCGACCTCAAGTTGTATACAGGGATTCTAGCGTCCAGGCTGGGTCCACACCTCCCCGGATTGGTGGAGGCGGACCAGGCTGGCTTTGTACCCGGCAGACAGACGGTTGACAATACCAAGCGGGTGGCGCATGTTCTGGAGAAGGCCTCGCGGATCCCGGGGGAGCAGATGTTGCTGTCCGTCGACGCGGAGAAGGCCTTCGACAGAGTTCACTGGCTGTATCTCGAGCTGGTTCTCAAGAAATTGGGAATCGGGGATAAGTTCCGCACCATGGTATTCAACTGTTATAAGCATCCTTCAGCGTCGGTGCGGGTCAACGGGTGTAGCTCCGGTGGATTTGCCATCGAACGCGGCACAAGGCAGGGCTGCCCCCTCTCGCCGCTCTTGTTTGCCCTCTACATGGAGCCGTTTGCTCAGAGGATTCGCGATAACCCGGATGCGGTTGGGGTCCGGATGGGCCAGTATGTCCACACGGTCAGTCTCTACGCGGACGATGTCCTGTTGACCTTGGACGACCCTAGGAGGTCGCTGCCTGCTTGCCTCCAGGAACTAGACGTCTTTGCCTGTGTGGCCGGCTTCAAAATGAATATGAGCAAGTCGGTGGCGTTAGACGTGTCCCTGGCTGCGGACACCAGGAGGGACCTTCAGCGACTCTTCCCCATGCAGTGGTCCTCCTCCACGGTGCCATACCTGGGGATTCTGCTGGCGCCCACATTACCGGAGATGGTCACGGCTAACTATGCCTCCCTCAGCAGGAAGATCAAGGAGGAGCTTGGTCGCTGGAGCAAAGGCCTACTGTCCTGGCTGGGGCGAATCGCGGCGGTTAAGATGACGGTGCTGCCCCAGATACTGTATCTTTTCCGGGCCCTCCCTCTCCAGCCCCCGGTGGGCTGGATACGACAAATGCAGGCTGACATCTCCCGCTTTGTCTGGCAGGGCCGCAAGCCACGAATGAAGAGGGTCCTCTCCACGCTTGCTCCGGAGGCGGGGGGCCTCGGTATTCCGGACCTCCGTAAGTACTTTCAGGCGGCACAGCTGCGATATTTGGTGGAGTGGAGCAGGTGGGAGTCCGACAAACACTGGCTCTTTCAAGACCAGGCAGTGGCGGGCCGCACTTTACAAGAGGTTCCATTCTTGCGCCGCGCGCACCGCCCCCCTAACCTTTACGCTTCTTTTATTACGCGGGTCCCCCTGCGGGTGTGGGACGCAGTCTGTGAGGCTCGGGCCTCACCACCTTCCCTTCGCCGTTCACACCCATAGCGGGCAACCCGGACTTCTCCCCAGGGATGGAGCCGGGAGTTTTCTCCCACTGGGTGCAGGCGGGCTGCAGGGCGCTCTTCCAGATCTATGGCCCGGAGGGAGTGATTCCGTTTCAGCAACTCCGCCAGGAGTTCGGCCTGACGGAGCTGGACAGATTGCGCTACATGCAGGTTCGGCATTGGGCCCTCCAGCCCCAGGTGCGTGACACCGCTGCTCGTCAAATTACACCGTATGAGAGGTGGCTGACTACCCGGACCTCCGACGCTAAGCTAATTACCGATCTGTACAAGTACCTACAACCCCCGCCGTTTCACTATTACAACCCGGGGAGGGAGCGCTGGCACAGGGAATTGGGTAGGACACTCAGCCACAAGGAATGGGACAAAATTGCGTATCGGGCGCGGCACTCTGCATATCACACGGGCCTTACGGAGACCTTCACTAAGGTGTCCACTTATTGGTATTACACCCCGGAGCGACTGTATGAAATGCATAAACACACTGACAAGGGGTGCTGGCGGGGCTGCGGGCAGGAGGGTACCCTCTCACACATTCTTTGGGATTGCCCCGTGCTGACCGCTTACTGGAAGGAAGTTTTGGACGAGGTGGATAAGCACTTCGAGATAGAGCTGCCGCGCTTCCCGGCGTATGTCCTGCTGGGCCTCCCCAATGACCTAATGTACCCACTGAAGTCCCGCAGGGGCAGGCAGATCGCGATTGCGCTGGGGTCTGCGGTCCAGAACATCCTTACCCACTGGCGCACCAACACTGTCCCCTCCATCACGGGTTGGTTGCATAGGCTTTGGCATGTGCTGGGAATGGAGAAGTTGTCGCTCACGGTGGCGGGGGAAATAGACCAATTTGAAGAGCTGTGGCAACCCTTTCTAGCGCTGCTGTCCACCGAATTCCGGGAGCTCACCTGTCCGAGGTATCTTAGGCTTCTCAGGCTGACGCCGCCGGTGATCCCGGCGGACTAGATCACATGTGAGATAGAGGCCTCGGGGGGGGGGGGAAGGGGGTGCGGGGCTTCTTGGTGAGGACTAATCTGACGTGGGACCATAGGACGGGGGGGTGGGGTATTGTTTTTTCTTCCTTCCTTTCTTTACTGGGGGATGGGGGATGGGGGGGGGGTGGATTGTGCTTTGTCGAGTTGCTGCTGGTTTTCATTGCTCAGATTTGGGGTGTTGGATATGCACGCAGGGATTCCACAGTTTGCATTTCCAGCCTTTCATTTACTGTGCTTTTCCCCTGGCCCATCGAGCTATCCATCGCCAACCCTCTTGAGTGGCACCTTTTTTCTTTGATTGTATTAAATGTACCCTAACCTCCTACCCCCCTCCCCCATGGTTTGTTTTGTTTCAATAAAAACGTTTTAAACATAAAAGGACTGTACACTTCTGCATCTCTGTTAGAACTGGGCTATCAAGTTAGCAGAGGTATGCATCCTGTCCAAGTAGAGAATTACACTTCAGAAAGTCAGATAAAAACTAAATGATAACTTTTGCTCACCCTCTGGTAGCTTGGCACATAGTAGTCAAGCTTATCTAAAGAGGCATTGTGTAAAAGTATTTGTGCAACACACACAATAACACAATGACAACACCACCAAAATACCCCATACAGGGTTAGTAAAATGGATTATATATTTATGAGTAAACCAAGACCAAAACGACAAAAATCCAATAAGTAGAACCGGAGTTACGAATTTTTGAAAAATAAATCAAAAAGTAGTGCTTAGAAACAAATTGTGCATAGGAGTTACTTGAGGTCACACTGGACCTGGGTAAATCCAAAGTTCAGACCAACGGCGATGGAGGGAAGGCCTGACCCAGAACTCATGCAGTTCCTATCTGCGCAGACCAGGAAGGCTTCATCGATGAACCTCTTTATGATGCAGGCACTGCGTTGTCATCGAGCTGCACTGTCCATTGTCATCAAGCCGCGCAGTCCATCGAAGCAATGTTGTCAATCAGCCCATACGTCAGCGTCAAAGGAAAATGCGTTGGTTTTGACGGTTGCAAAGTCATCACTTCATCGATTTTGGACAGCGGAAATCACCTTTCAAGGGCCCAGGACTGGATTGGCACCACGTGGCAGGGAAGGACTCACAGATGGCAGAGTCCAGGTGCTGTTACAGAGTTGAAGAAAGTCTTTGATGGCCCTGGGACTAAAGAAAGCCCTTGGAGTAACTCTGGGTTAAAGTGACATGGGTCCTGTCCTTGTCCTCAGCAGGGTAGAGATCAGCAGACAGCAGGCAGCAGGGCAGCATAGCAATGCAGAAAAGCGGCTCTTCCAGAGCAGCAGTCAAGCAAAGTGGCAATCCTTGTAGCACAGTAGTCAATCATTCATTTAAATATTTTACTTCCGTCATCGACCATTAAAGTACAGATCAACAATCAATACAAATAGATCACATCTTGCTCAGTTATAAAAAAATAATTTGTCTAAAAGTAAAGCTTACAAACTAATAGCACAAATATGATAAAAATATTAAAACCCTACAATAAAGTTTTAATAAAATTATATCTAAGTCTAAAATGCCCAGAGCCGGCATACACACCAACTGAAACTGGGCTACAGCTAAAAAGCAGGGTTGGAGGACATTTTATGCCGAATTGGCCAGATACTCTCTAAATATTTAGCGACAGAAAAAACAATAGTCGGAGATGTGTCTGCTCTGCATATTCTCACGGTGAACCTATACTATCCAACACCTAAAGAATGACATAGAGGGACAATCTAGTGCCTGCACTGCTTGCGGTAGTTTGGGCAGAAAAACAGTAAATGGTTGTCCGTTTCTTCGCTACTTCTCCAAGCAGGACAGATTTTACTACCTCATTGATTTCCATACCAATTAGCAGTAAACATAGCAAGATGGAGTGTGTCCAACCTGAGTCTTAAGTAGAGGGCTTTTGTAAATGAGTGATCAATATCATCCATATACTTCTCAAAAAGCAAGAAAGGCTTGAACTAAAAATCGTTCAGTTATCTGCCACCTACCTAACTATTAAGAGAGTTTTACTTCCTCATGCTCCCAGTATAAAGACTTCAGTTTTTGTATTGCAGATGGTGTGATAAAATCTGGATCCAATCAATACTCATACAGGTTCAACCATGGTAACAACACCCCTCGCTGACACCTGTGCAAAACATCTCTTTGTCCCACCCTATAATACACAAACTCAGTGTTGGCCCAGACTCACAGGCAATATAAAATAGGTTTCAGGCAGGCTAGGGGAACTATGAACTGAATACCAAGGTCTTGTTAAAAAACTGGCAGGGAGCTTTGGGGGAGTTTAAGGGCCACTCTCAAAAAATTGTTGTCAGCAACTTCCAAAGCTTTTAGGTTGACATAGCCCCAAAGCTCTGCTCTGTAGACTGCAGCTGCTACAGCTTTGGCGCTCCAAACTTTAAGAAGGGGGAGATTGGTTGGAAAGAAGTCTTGTTTGCAATTATTTGAATAGTGGCCACCCTATGTTTTGATATAAAGGTGTTTTTTGTGACCTAGTTACCCCATGAGCTGGCACTAGATAACCGAATGCCAAGATAATCAGTCTAGTACTTTTTCTAACTCCTCCCCTTCCAAAGTTAGGACCCCTTTGAAACCTCTGTGCGAGTGAATAGCCATAAACTTGGTTTTGTTTGCATTGATTACGAGGCCATGATCCCTGACAGAATAAAGGAAACTTATTCAAGAGAGTCTCAAGGCATTTGAGAGTTTTAGACACTAACAGGATATCGACAGCAGGGCTGCTATTTTAGTTCGCCCGATATCCAGGGAATCGTTGTGGTACCATCGTATCTCAGGGATACTACTGAGGTACTCAACCTCATAAGAGACTTCCCCGAACAAGAAAACATAGACCTGTTGGTGACATTAGATGTAGAGGCTCTCTACACGAATATTCCCCAAGATGCCACCTTGGAAGTACTTGAGTCCACCGTGCTGAATGTTGAATCATGGCCTTATGAAACACCAATCTCCTTCATTTGCGAATGTGCCTCCATAGCCCTCATAGAGAATGTATTTGCCTTCCACACACAGCTGTACTGCCAGATCCAGAGTACAATCATGGGGAGCACCTTCGCTCCTTGTCTAGCCCTGCCTCTATATGGCTAATTCTGAGGACAAGTACATCCTAGGAGAGAACAATCCCGGCAGAATCAACATACTGATGTGGCGTTGATATATCAACGACATTCTGCTTTTCTGGAGAGGTGATGAAGAACAATGCATCACATTCTGTGAGCGGGTTAACACATTAGATCTCTACTTACAATTTTCCAGTACCAGGTCACAAGAAAGCATACCCTTTTTAGACCTTCTGATCTCTCTAGACAACGGGGTCCTACACACAACAAACTACAGGAAATCCACAGATAGAAACAGTCTCCTTGTTTTCGGCCGTCATCATCCTAAAGCACTGAGGAACAACCTACTAGTGGGCCAGTTCCTACGACTGCGCAGAAACTGTGATATGCTTACAGAGTTTGTAAAACAATCAGAAATTCTATCAAATAACCTGGCTGACCGACACTACCCGAGGAAAATAATACGTCAAGCACACAAATGAGCCCGTAATAACCATAGAGAGGCCCTCCTCGAAGTAAAGGATAGCCCCAAATCAGAAGCACTCACATGTGTGACCACATTTATGCCCATTTAAAACGAAATTCAGAAAATGATAAGGAAACACTGGGGTATCCTGGAAACAGGCACCTTTACTCCTGGACTAGTATTTGCATTCAAATGCACCCAGAACCTAAAAGATCTGTTGGTCCATAAATGTCCAAGAACATCCCCCACCACTCAACCGACCCTGTGGGCTCTACCACCGGTACAAGGACACATTCCTTGTGGTCTTGCTCGATGTGTCCACTCACCTCGGCCTCCAAACAGATTGACCTTGGTCTGGCTAGACCTTGGCATCAGACGAGGCACAATCATACTATAAAGACTCCCTCATTACCTATATTTCTTTTTCATATGATTCAATTGAATTAAAAAATTGGGCCATAAAAATTATAATATACTACAGAAACATCATTATTTTTTATGTTTTTATTTATTCCTTTTTTTAAAGATGAAACACTTTTCTTTAATTAGCAAAACTTTATCAATTTGTAATTTCTTTGTCATAGACGTACAATAAATATACTCAACACATTTGTCTATAATACATCATGTCACTTATTACCATAATGTAATCCCTAGGAAAGGCTAAACACATCAAAAAAATGATTTCCTTTTTTTCACATTCTCTCATACATACATACCAGTTCAATCCACATTCGTACTACATTCATAATCACAACCACAGAACTCAAAAGATAAATGAGAGATATAAGAATGACAGTAATCTCCTTTGACCAACAGGACAGCTGCGAAAAGCAGGATATAGATGTCAGTGGTCAATTGTCGACGCGTTTCGGTGGCGCAGGAGAAGAATAGCCACCTTCATGAGGACTCAATAAAGAATCAATCAAAAATAGCAATGCCCAGGGAGTACTTGCTATCAACGTAAATACTGTCTATAATGTAATCAATGTTGCCGTCCTTTAATTTGTGTCATTGGCTATAAAGATCTCTTTCTTTTATTTTAGAATTTATTTTAACCGCTCATCCCCACTGATCAATATAATGTAGGTAGAGGAACCCAAAATTGTAATCTTTTTCTTGATTTATCAGGCTCTCAGAGAGTCATTAATCCTCCTTATATCATATCTCAAACTTCTTAGATAGACAAAGCACAAATAATGTGTCCTAGTCGTCGTGATACTATTGGTTTACATCAAAGCCTCAAAATTTCCAACCGGCCGGGAGACCCACTCATGAGGTACGGCACACGAGGCACACACATTGTAACACTAAAAACTGTATCTACACTATCACGTGCCCCTGTGGTGAAAGAAATGTGGGTATGACCACCAGACCAGTTAAGATCAGGATTGGGGAGCACAAGAGCACAATACGTTGTAGGAAAACCAACACCAAATTACTGAGCCATTTCTCCGCTAAAGATCATAACCCAGAAAGTCTAAAATGGACTATTATTGAGTCCATCCCCCGATGGACAAACAGCACTTTATTCAGACAGGAACAAAGCTGGGTCCATAGATTGAAGACAAACACTGAGGGGCTAAATGATGACATACCGTGGGTGGAGTTAATGCCCTAGGACCGTTGGACATTCCTAGACCCATTCCCTGTCATCACTGGCACTAACTACTGCCTTGGCACACTCCCTTCCAAAAACATGAATTAGCAGGGGTGCGACTCAACGACTCCTGTGCAGATCTACATTTTTTCCAAGAAGAGCTCCATATCTTTTGTATTTTTAACCTTATCATCCGAACCCCTGAATAAAACTAGGTTTTGGGTACCAACTGGTAATTTTAACTCACTGTTCTAGGCCCACACACTCGCATGCACAACTGCGGCGTCTCCTTAAAAGATCTCCGATAAAGAGCCCTCTCGTGGGGCCCGTGGGGGACAGCAACGCCACCACCAACAGGAGCAACACCCGATGATGAAGCATGACACTCACATGGGTGTGTGAGGGCACTATATACAAAAGGAGAAATTTCCCGTTTCTCCAACATCCCAACTTATTTGAGACAGACAACTCTGACACGTATGTGCAAACCAGAATAGGTTGCCACTCTCTTTTCTTCTTAAGGAACTGCTACCCCTCAGTGTATACCCATTTGTTGTGGCAGCCCAATACGTAACCATTAATAAACAACAAAAACAATGTCGGGGAACGTACACAACCTGGCCTGTCTCCCTTGTCTTCGCTGAATGGGACGGTGATTTCCCCATTTGGTCCCCAACAGGCTTGTGCAAAAATTGTTAAAATGGAGCTGAGTGATTATGTCAAGGAGAGGACCGGGAAGCCCTAGGTCTCTGAGTGTACACCATAAGTTATTTCTAGGGACCATATCAAATGCCGCCTTAAGGTCAACAAAGGTGACATTAACACTACCCTTTTTTAAATCCACTTCTTTCCACCTTATTAGCTGGGACCTAAAAACTTGGTCGACCATGCTGGATTAGGAGCACAATCTGTCTGGGAACTGGGTCAAGACCTCATTTTCATCAATCCAGGTAAGCAGCCGATCGAGTATGAGCTTACAAAACATTTTTTAGCTGGAATTATTGAGACTGATAGGCCGGTAATTTGCTGGGTCTGACTTTAAACCTTTCTTATGTATAGGTATAATCTCCGCACATTTCCATGAGGTTGGAATATCTGCTCCTGCCATTATAGCGTTAGCAATGCAAGAAAGGTTAGGTGCCCACTGCCCAGAGACCTGAAAAGGTCCTCCGGGATTCAGTCCAACCCAGGGCCCTTCCAGACTTCGTATAACTAATGACTTCTGCAGCAGTGAAAAAATCTTCAGCTTTGATGAATCAGGTTTAGGGGTAGGATGTAATAGCCAGCATGAAGCTGGGCTTGACAGAATTCTCAGAATATGGGTGAAGTGAAGGGCTGCTATGTAAGGATTTAAAATGGCTCACCCAATCTTGTGGAAGAATATGAGATTCAGGCTGCATTCTATTTGCCTTTGTACCATGCGATATTAGATGCCAAAAAGCTGACTGGCTCCCTGAGTGTACAGCAGTGAGAGAATATTGCTCCAGACTGCTGTGTCCAGACAGATTTTGCGCATTTTAAAGCTAATTTGAAGTCAGCTCTGGCAAGCTGGATGTCAGTCAAAGTCAGATGCTTTATTTTGTGATTACTTAAAATCTTTACAAATGCCTTCAAAACACACACACAATAAAATATGATAATAAAAATCACAGACTGTGAGATTTCAGGATAAAAGGAGACAACATAAAGGCAAAAGTCCATTTAGTCTAAAAGCAAATTAAAGCAATGCATCACAAGGAAGTTAAAACACAGCAGCAATAGGCATTTCAGATGGAATTTAAAAAACAGGCATAGCATTCAAAGGGCAAGGTGTCAAGTTGTCAAAGCATATCAGACGTCTCAAGGCCGAGCAAGGTAAAGACCAGCAACTTGTATAATTCAAAAATCTTTATTCTCGGTCATTTAGACCATCAAAGATAAAAATACATTACATTTGTATTTGTTAAAAAGAAAACTCTGAAAGTTAACAATGTTTTAAGCAAATTCAATCACTCAATAACCTTCAAAAATTTCATGATTCAAAACATTTTTTTAAAAAAAACATTAAAAGAATCATAAAAAATACACCAATGTCTTGATACTTTAAACAGAGGCCCCCGCTTTCAGAATGCGAGATCGAACATACCACATGGCCATTAGATACTTTGATAGTGCAAAAACGATCGGGGGTGACAGATCAGTTTTGATGATTCTAAACGCCGGCAAATATTTCCTAAAGCCCATGTTTCTAAGAATAGGTAAAAGCCAGTATCTCCTCGCTCTTTGGTAAGCTTTGCAAAAGAGAACCACATGTAGGTCATTCTCACAAGGGTGTGTGCAGGCAGGACACTGCTCTACCCCCGAGGGCCTGGACCAAGAGCTTGTGAAGGCCCTCAGAGGGAGAGATCCGTATCTCCATTGTAGGTATAATTTTCTTGCCAGCACAGGACCCATTCCATCCAATACACTTTCCATTTGGTAGGAATCTTTCAGTTGTATAAATATGTGGGTCAATGATCCCATCCGTGTATTAACTATACCATATGTCAGCTTCGACTGGTAATAGAATTGTGAGAGTGCCTTTCGCAAGGTCCTCTTGCATGAGTTAGCAGGGTCGGTCCATAGTTCGGAGAGACCTAGGCTTTCACATATACTCCTTATATATTTTAACCAAGGAATATTAGAAATATTTGGTAAAGCCATAAACTCTTGGAGCTCTCTTCTATAATCTTCAAGATCCTGGCTACTCCATATTCTTCGCCAAAAGGCCAGGGGCTTCAGCCCTAACTCCTCGGCAATTGGCCTTAGACCTAAATCCAATCTCAGGGGAAGCAGTGGGGTGCTCGAAGGAAGGGCCACTAGTTGCCTGAGAAACCTGTTCTCAGTTGTTGTTAAATTATCTGCAGATAGATGGCCCCAAAGCTCCGCCCCATATACAACTGAGCCCCGGGCTTGAGATTTATAGATCTGTATCATAGGGCCCAGTGGGCGATATATAGATTTACTCGCCATTCTTAGAATTCCCCCCGTCTTCTGTGATAATTTCAAATTTGCCCTAGTCAAATGAGTCGCCCATGTCATTTTCTCATTCAGGGTAACCCCCAAATATTCAAATGTAGAAACCCTCTCCAATCGCACCTTGCCCAGGAGTGGGTTTGGACGTGTTGAAGGTGTTGGGTTCAAAATCATGAACTTTGTCTTGGGAGGCGTTGATTTCTAAGCCCCTCTCAGTACAAAATTTCAGGAACCCATCCACTATCCTTTGAATTCCCATGGGGGATTTTGAGAGCAGCAGGGTGTCATCTGCAAACATTACAGCAGGCACCCTGCTGCCGTTCAATTTGGGAGCGTCAATGTCTTTTAGCCCGGACAAATGGGCGATTACCCCGTTGACAAAGAGGCAGAACAGGGTAGGTGCTAGTACACATCCCTGCCTCACCCCCCTGTCAACGGGGAATCTTTCTGTTAGGGCCCCCATCCGCCCACACCTGACCTGCGCAAAATTGTCCTGGTGTAATTTAATCAGTATAGCCAGGATGTCTGGCGGGACTCCCATATCGCCCAGGACCTTCCAAAGTTTAGATCTAGGCACCAGGTCGAAGGCAGCCCGTAAATCCACGAATACCGTGTACAGGCTGCCCCCTTCCAAAAGCGCCGTCCTCCAATAAATAAGACTAAGGCGAAAAATTTGATCGGTAGTGGATACCCCCTTTCTAAACCCAGCCTGGTAAGGGCTCATAGTAGCGGTCTCCTCTATCCAATTCTGGAGACGGTCTAGAATAAGCCTCCCGAAGAGTTTTTGCGACACATCTATCAAGCTGATGGGTCTGTAGTTGGATGGGAGCAGAGGTGAGCCTTTCTTAAAGATTGGAACCACCTCTGCGCCCAGCCAAGTACGAGGCACATCCATGCCCTTGAGAATCGCATTAAATAGCGCCAAAAAATAGGGGGCCCATATATCTGGCTCCTGTTTGAAGAGATCACCTGGGAGACCATCCAAACCGGGTGCCTTTCCCGCTGACAAGCCTTTTATAGCAAGCCGGACTTCCCTTATGGTGAATGGATCCCCTTCCTTGCAAATATGGACCGACGGGATAGTAATGCAACTGCCGTGGCCTGGCATCTCTGAATACAGAGACTGGAAGTGCTCCTGCCAGGTCTTAGAAGAAATATTTGGCTCTATTGCCGAAACAAGTTCCTCGGAGCCTGAGTTGACAATTCTCCAGAACTTCCGCGAGTCCATGGAGGCTAGAGCACTCGCAAGTTGTTCCCATTTGTTCTGATCCCAGTCAATCTTAGCGTTGGTAATTAGTTTCTTGTATTCACGTCTCTTGGTTTGGATCTCCGACCTACTATTGCGGTTCTTGATGCTCGACAAGAGATCTCTCCTTGCCCTGCGGCACGCCGCATTGTACCAGGTGCACTGGTTCCTTCCTCTTCCCCTCCTTGGACCATAATTAAATAGATCCAAAGATAGGGTCTTTACAAGTTCTTCATGGAGCAGCCAAGTTTGTTTATTATTGGCCCCTGTACTAGGTTCAATACTCAAAAGCGCCATTTTTTCCAAAATGGGAATAAAGCTATTATAGAGCCGGGGGAGTTTATCTGCGCCTGTTACTATATTTTCCCACTTAATTCTTCTTCTATTGTTTTCTAAAACCAGGTCAGGGTGTGTCTTATAAGGTTCGACTTCCCCACAGCCCCGACCGGGGAGGAGAAAGTCCAATTCTAGGGCGTTATGGTCGCTGTCTTCTCTGTCGGTGACCTTGAAATCAATAACATGCGACCATGAAGATAGTTGCACTAAGATGTAATCAAGTCTTGATTCCCTACCTTTCCGATTAAATGTAGGTTTACTCGGGATATCAGACTTGGCTCGCCCATTACAAGCCCTAATTCCATGTCTCAAGGTTAGGGCAGTAATCTGTACTGCCAGCGAGCTCCAGGCTTTTGGCGAAATGGATTCTATCGGTGGTACTTGCCATCTTGCCTCTTCCTCTAGACTTGCCCCATCTAAAAGACCTGGTAGGGGTTCATAATGTGAATTCAGATCCCCACCCACTACAAATGGGTACCCCCTGGGCAGTTCAGCTAAAAGATCTGTAAGTTTATCAATGGTAGGGGATTCCTGCGAGGTGGGAACCGGTCTCGAATAGACGTTCACCACCGCTAGTCTACAGCAGTGGGACCATTCCTGTCTCGCATGCTCCTCTCTCTCCCAGGTTTCCTGGAACATACAAAGGTCTTTGGAATCAATGTATTCAGTCCATTCATTACAGTCGGACTTATTTGCCAAACCCGCCACATTCCACGATAATATTTTTAGTGGCAGTGGCCTATCACTCCAGGTGGTGTTAAGGGTGCAAATGTTCCCTTTGTCATTAGTCATAATCTCTATGTGTGACAGGGGGATACTTGTTTCCTCCTTTGCATTCTGAGATATATTACTGATGGAATTGCTCGTGGAGACATAGTGTTCCAGATCAATGGGGTATTCTGTTTCTTGATTTGTTTCATCCTCAGTCTCGTGTGCTACAGAATTAGACTTCCCACTGGAGTCTGTGGGCAGTCAATCAACCATGTCTAGAATGCTGTAGCTATTCCAGGTTGGAAGATAGAATTGCTGGTGGGGTCTCCAAGAAGGATGATTGTACTCGCCTACACCCCTGTTGCCTCCTTTCCCGTGGTAGATTTCCCAACCCTCTTCAGCCATGTTGGAGGTATGATGGGCTAGCTCCTCTCTTCGGAGGTTGGGTGATACTCTCCAACCTCTAGGTGGACCCCCGCCCAATCTCTCTGGGTGTGAGTACACTGTGTTGGTTTTGGGATACCCTTGAAGTTGTCTACTAGGGTGATGGAAAACTCCCCTTTTATCTTGGACTCCCCACCCAACCGATCTTTGTGACTGAGTCCCCCAAGTCTCACCTTCCCTGTCGTGTGTTAGGGGGGGGTAGAAAAAAGAGAGGGGTAGGGATTGAATGGTGGTCCCCTCTTCATTGGCAGCCCATCCACAAATATAACGGACTGTCCTTTGATCTTTAAAGTTAACTATAACGCAGTCGCCGTTAATAGATTTTGTTAGACTGCCCAGCCATGGAACCCTTCGTACCATAAGAACGGGGCTTGATATACCTTCGGGAAGTGGTCTATAGGTGCATAGCCAATTAATCACCTTGTTTTTAAGGGACGCAGTAGATTCTTTGGAGGAAGCATTCAGTTCCGGTACCCCTACCAGAACAACAGTATATGGGGCTGCTTCTGGAAGGAGGTTTATTGGTCCGGGATTTGGCCTCATACTCGCTCCCTCTGCCATTGGCTCCATATTAATCAGCGAGTCAATAGGGACGACGTTACTTTGCCCAATTTGGTCTGCCCTAATTGAAGGGGGTGATAAATGATTGAGCTGGTCCGCGTGATTTTTTTGGGCATCTGCCCTCGATTTAGTATTGGTATTTGTGGGCAAGGTGGATAATGCCTGCTGTGTTGTGTGTGTGGCACTTTTAGCCCGATTGATAGGCTGGGAGGGACCTAATTTTGTAACCCTATTGGTACCCTTTGTTCCACCCTTACTGGCTATTTTCAAATTGTCAGCTAGTTGGACTGTAGATTTTTCAATGACCACTAACCTAGCTTCCATTTTTATTAGCCTTTCCTCCAGTGGACTAAGGAGGTTTCTTATAAGGGTACCTATATCAGCAAGGGTGATATCCTCCTCAATTGGCTCAATTAAATTTAACTCGGGTTGGTTGCTTGTCTCCCTTGGTGGATTGGAGCAGATGGCCCCAGCTCTATCCATTGGGAATTTTTCCCTAGCATTCAGACCAGAGCTTCTTGTTATCGGGTTTGTGCAAGATTTTGTAGTAGTTGGTTTGCGCACACCCTTGGTCTTGGGACCTCCGCTCTTTTTGGGGATGGCTCCTTCCCTAAACCCCTTTCGCTTATTCGCATTAGCGACTCTGGAGTTGGTATTATCAATGTCTGGCGTGGGATTTAAATTAATAGATATGGGGTGGGGTTGAGCAGGCGGGAGAGTTAGCATGCTGAAATCAGCACAATCACTAGGGACCTTTCTGCTTGACTGAGAAGTACAATTTAAAATATCCAGGGACCCAGAAAGATTGTTCATACCATCCACCCCTGTGTCCAACAGAATAAGTTCCGAGCTTACCACGGGAGATTTAGCCTGGGCCAAGGGGCCCATAGACGATCTCCGCACCCAGTCCAGCTCTTGGGATATTCGTCTTTCCAGGAGCGTGATGTCCTCAATTAGCAGTGACCCGGCTTTCACAAAGTATTTATCCAGTGTGCCCTTGGATGTAGGTGCAACAGCCGTAGCACTTTTACTTCTTGTTTCGATTGACGACATCTTTGCAGGGAAGTGCCGGTAGCGATCCTCTGAGTCCGACAATGGGCTGGGGGGTCCAGGGGGGATGGCCCAGGCCCGACCTCTCCCGTCCTCTAACGGCCTCAAACGGCCCGCTCTTTGCCCGGTCTTCGCTCCGGGCGCGTTCCGCTGGCGCGTAAGGGCGGGGCACTTAAGCAGCACGGTTGGTGGAGAGAATGGGGAGGGGCCAGGAAGAGGACACAGGTGTGCCGGCTCAAGACAACAGCAAGCACCCTGGTCCTCGCAGTCCCGGAGCAGCGGTGTAGTTCTACAGCCTCCCAAAGTTCAAAATCCGTCTATTTCAGCAGCCCCGAGCGTGGGGGAGACAGCGGCTTCAAGGTCCACCAGGTTAGTCCAGCGAGCGGCACCCGCGAAGGCGAGATGTTATGTACTGAGTGGGGAGGGGCCGGGAAGAGGACACAGGTGTGCCGGCTCAAGGCAACAGCGAGCACCCTGGTCCTCGCAGTCCCGGAGCAGCGGTGTAGTTCTACAGCCTCCCAAAGTTCAAAATCCGTCTATTTCAGCAGCCCCGAGCGTGGGGGAGACAGCGGCTTCAAGGTCCACCAGGTTAGTCCAGCGAGCGGCACCACTTGTATAATAAATGTGCACATTCGCTAAAGTATCACGTGCCCATCCGACAGCGATTGTAAAGAGATATTTCTTTCAAAGTGCAAGGTGCCAAGCTGTCAGACCATTGACTGAAGTGCCAGCTGCTAATTCAACAATAATTGTAAACAGGCAATTCTTCAAGCTGCCAAATTGTCAGGCCATATCAAATAACTCAAAGGTGCAAGTTCACTAAAGTGTCACATGCTATTTCAACAACGATTGTAACCAGAGAGACCTTTCAAGGTGCAGAGGTGCCCAGTCAACAGGCCATACTAAATAACTCGGGACAGTGGGACCGAGTGCAAGTTACCAGACCTGTGGGCAAGCAAAGTTTGGATGTCTTGCCGGAGCCCTCCTTTGAGATGCCTCTTGGCTACCCTACAAGCCTATTGTACTATGTAGGCTCTGCCAACTGGAGTGAGTTCTTACCAGAGAAAGGTTTGTAAAGAAACATAATTTCATTTCCTCAAAGCATTTAATAGGGGCATCCAGGATCTTGTTGGATACTAACTCTGTTTTGTCTATTAGGGATAGGATGGGAAGCAAACCACTATAAACTTGAGCAAGGACAAATTCACTGTTCACATCACTCTCCCACTTAACTTACCTCTAGTTGTTACTAATCAACAGAACATGAAATTGTTGGATCCTGCTTGCCCCATGCGCATTTCCATGAAGAGTATGGATTAGAGGGAAATGATTGTGCTAGTACCTGGGAAGAACTACAATGTCAGCAACATTTTCTCAGGATCGAAGATCCACAATAAAATAATCTTTGCAGCTCTGGTAAGAGTTCCTTTTAAAAGTAGGGCACCTCTCTACTGGTTTGACTATTTGGCACTCAGATGGTAACACATGCAAAGATCCAGCATTTGCAGGATTGGCCTTGGAAGGGACGATAAGTATGGGCCCGGAATTTGGGAGATTCCCTAATGTTGATCTTCCTATCCCGATATTTCACTTTTTAGTGCAGAGGGTTCAAAACATAGATTGAAATCCCCCACCGCAATCATGACTGGATCTTCCTGTATCTTGGTATTAATGTATTCGTTCAAGAGATATAAAACATGGAAATCTACTGCTGTAGGAATACTCCTACTATACACATTACAAATAAAGAGTTTTGGCTCTGTATCAAGGGAGACCTTGAGGCCAAACAAAAGAGAATCAATAGGTAGCAGACTAACTTGACACCCCAGTGAAATGTGGATAGGGCACCAGAGGATCTACCTGATATAGACTTATGAACTGGCACATGGAATGTCCTAATGCCTTGCCTGTGAGAGAGATCAATCTCCAAGGTTTCTTGAAACGTAATTAGATCTGCCAACTCTATAAAGTCCCCCTGTCTGCTTGAGCATGCTTACTTCCTAACCCCTCAATACTCCAAGAAACCATAATTATATAATTTGTGGGAAGGATCTTGGGTGAAACTTGCGTATCCCTAGGGGAATGAGAGGGTTCCTTAGGCGAAAAGCACAAGGAATCACTGGAAGAATGTACATGCACTTATGCCCCATAAGAACGAGACAAGCTACCATGATCGTCTAGCAAAGGGGTTAAAACAGGACTTGGGCAGCCGATCGTAGCCTGAATAGAAGAGGGCTTTTATGTAAAAGTATTGGGCATAATGGCAGTCCCTATGGTATCCAGCCAATCCAGTCGGGCAAGAGAGGAAGAGATTGAAATTGAACCTCTCTCTCTGGAGAAGGAAATCTAGTTTGAACTGGATTGGGGAATTCGTAGGAATAAGAAATCTTGCTTGTAGGGACAATAACATCAAAACAACAGGTGAGAGGAGGGTCTAAGGGAAAAATAATTTAAAGACCTACCCAAGTCCAAATCCCCTATTCCAAACTAATACAACTACACAAAAGGGACTGGGGGTCTAAGAGGAAGCACAATAAGTGATGTGTATTCTGGTAGAAGGTAGCTCTTCTTTTCACCCTGGCAAACCGAGCTGAGCAAGATTTCCATCAAATTGTATCGTTGTGATAGAGCTAAAGTGTCAAGCTCTGTGGGTCAGTATTATCACGTGGTAATCTGCCACATCCATGAGGGTAACCTTTAGATCATATGGATTCCCTCCGTGGCGAGCTCATACGCTCTTCGTGGATGCCATTCCCAACCAAGGCAAACAATTAATGCCACAGCGTGTTGAAAAAACATAGAAAAAACTGTGAAAAAACTATGTGATGCAGTGCAGTGAGATTTAAAAAGGTTATGTGAAAAGACGTTTTGACAATATCTCTTTCCTCACACCTAGTAAAAACCGAAGGAGTTAACCAGAGTCCATGCTGCTGACTCATAGCAGAAAACACTGTGACTCCGACTTCATGGTCAACATGTTTCAGCCTAAATGGAATTGATCCAGGCTTTCTTCAGGACCAAATCGCAGCTACTGCACATTAACCAGAAAACTTCTTATATCTAAACACTGTAATATATGGTTCCTGTAATGTATGGTTCTTCTTATTACAGTGTTTAGATATAAGAAGTTTTCTGGTTAATGTGCAGTAGCTGCGATTTGGTCCTGAAGAAAGCCTGGATCAATTGCATTTAGGCTGAAACATGTTGACCATGAAGTCGGAGTCACAGTGTTTTCTGCTATGAGTCAGCAGCAGGGACTCTGGTTAACTCCTTCGGTTTTTACTAGGTGTGAGGAAAGAGATATTGTCAAAACGTCTTTTCACATAACCTTTTTAAATCTCACTGCACTGCATCACATAGTTTTTTCACAGTTTTTTCTATGTTTTTTCAACACGCTGTGGCATTAATTGTTTGCCTTGGTTGGGAATGGCATCCACGAAGAGCGTATGAGCTCGCCACGGAGGGAATCCATATGATCTAAAGGTTACCCTCATGGATGTGGCAGATTACCACGTGATAATACTGACCCACAGAGCTTGACACTTTAGCTCTATCACAACGATACAATTTGATGGAAATCTTGCTCAGCTCGGTTTGCCAGGGTGAAAAGAAGAGCTACCTTCTACCAGAATACACATCACTTATTGTGCTTCCTCTTAGACCCCCAGTCCCTTTTGTGTAGTTGTAGGGACAATAACCCATTCACATTTGAGAGGTGAGAAAGCTCCGGCTGAATTCAGTCTAAGGTATCTGAAAAAGTCAGAATGCTGTTACGCCATAACATTTTCTCATGTCCCAGATCCAGTGGGTTACCTTATTCATCAAGGAGACATTGTCTTCCTTTGGGGGGATAGTGGGCCTTTGGGACTCCACTCACGAACATCGTTTTTCAATTAATGAATGGCTTGGCCTACCAAATTTGGGGGAGAAAGGTTTCCAGGTTGCAATTGGGGCCAAAAGAGGATAAGGGCATGGATTCGTTGGGTTAGGCAAACGACCACTCTGATCCCTCTCAGTAACATACTGTGCATGACTAAAATGATGGTCTTGACCAAAGCAAATGGGGCTTCTACATCCCCCTTTCTTCCCAGCCCTGGCTTTAGACTATCAGCAGGGAATAAGCAGCTCTTTGACTAGGAAACAAGACACTGCCTATTTAAATTGAAGTGCCACCTCCCCCCTCTCTTCCTGCCCTGGAAGAGCCAGCAGAATGCAGATGAAGGCAGACGAGTTCTCTGTCACACCTACCCTTCTTGTGTTTGTGGCTGTTTTGAGGGAATGCACAAAGTGTGGCTGTCACCCACCCCAGACATGTATTGGAAACAGGCTGCAGGCACACAGAGCAGTAAAAGAAGAAATGTCACTTTCTAAAAGTGGCATTTCTAAAATTGTAATGTTAAACCCAACTTTATTATTAAAGAGGATTTATGATCACCATTCCAAAGATATAAAACATGATGCAGCTACTCCTTTCTGATCAGGAATGACAGTTTAAAAGTATTATAAGGAATTCCCAATGTTAACCTATGAGAGGAGTAGGCCTCACGGTAGTAAAACATGAATTGGGGTGTTTTTCACTACCAGAACATGCAAAACTGAACAGTACATGTCCTACATTTTTACTTACACAGCACCCTTCCCTATGGTCTACCAAGGTGCTACCTTAGAGGTAATCCTATGTGTAATAAAAGGGGAGTGTAAGTCTTGGCAAGTAGTTTTAAATGCCAAGTCTAAGTGGCAGTAAACTGCACACACAGGCACTGCAATGGCAGGCCAGAGACAGGTTTAAAAGGCTACTTGTGTGGGTGGCACAATCAGAGCTGCAGGCCTACTAGTTGCAATTAATTTACAGGCCATGGGTATATGGTATTCCACTTTATAAGGGACTTATGAGTACATTAAATATGCCAAGCAGGTGTAAACCAAGTATACCATGTTTAGAGGAGAAAGCACATGCACTTTAGCACTGGGCAGCAGCGGTAAAGTGCTCAGAGTCCTAAAGCCAACAAAAAAAGGTCAAGAAAAGAGGAGGTGGAAGGCAAAATGTTTGGGGGGACCCTTCAGACTGAGACAGTTTCCAACAATTTCTAACAATCACTAATAATGAGCATTCTAGGATTTGCTTTGTTTGATAATACAAGCTGGGTTTTGAGATGGACTCTGACATCATACACTGGTAGTCTCTTTCATTTTTGCTGTAGGAACTATTTAACACAGATTAGACACATCTGAATCTTGAACGTGCAACAAGAATCATTGTCCTCCTGAGCTGGTGCCCAGAGGAGACATCTGTATTATCTTTGTTATTGCGGAGAGATGTATAGGCACTTGCACTGTTCTAAAGGCACTTTTTAATTAGAACAACCTGAACATCTCATTTTATAAGGGGCTGATACTGCTCAATCAGATTAGATACATGGCGTAATGTGATCCATATTCCTACACATCTTGGGCATCTGTGTTTGCAGCACACTGTTCATGCTCAGCTACGTAATCTTTGTAAAAGGAAAGACACTTTTATTTCTAAATTGTTATAACTGTTATGCTGGGAAGCAGCTGGCTGTGGGCAGTTGCAGAGGGCAGATATAGGAAGCAGAAGTGGTATTTGTGTCTCCTCTGCTTGTAGTCTTAATATGTTATTTCCAGTAGCATTTCCCCAGCAGCCTATGCCACAGGGCATTCTTATCACTATAGAAAATGTGATTTCCCATTGAATGGATACATTTTGACCATAAAGTGAAAATATAGGCACATTTGTAGTGTGCAGATGGCCTGGACAGGAAAGACTAGTGGTGAAGTTAATTCCCTTTTAGCTATTCCTCCTACAGCAGGTATGAAATAAGAAATATATTTTGCTTGTGCATTCCAAAAGGCTTAAATATTTCTCTGGGATAACATTATAAACACTCCTTCTGATGGTGCTGCTCTCCCGCTGCCACTTTAAAGAACTGAAAAAACAATACCAAGGATTGGAGGGAGGACACACCTGGAGCATTTGACGTGTGGTTATCTAGGATTGAATAAACTCACTAGTACCTTTCCATAGACAGAAGGAAATCTGAGTCAACCCAGTGGAATTAGATCCTTTAAAATACCTGAATATTGACCCTCCAGGATAGAGATTATCTCTGAAACTCAAGGTGCTGAGCTGGGAGGTCCTGGGTGGAGATGAAACAAAGGGGATGTTTTGAATTGCTGAGGCTGGAATTCACCATTTTGGATATTTTAGAAGCATGTCCAGCTTGATCTACTCTAAGGAGATCTGAACAGGAGAAAAGACGTATCTGCCTTCAGTACTGACAAATGCCAACCTGCTTGCCAGAGGACAGTGATGAGAGGTATCTCCCGCTCTCTATGAACTTCTACTTAAAACAGCTAGCCCTGATGACTCACAGGAAGGCACTGAGCTAGAAGATGCTGCAGATTGTATGGAAAAACTCAAGAAGACCGGTTAGAAGTAGACACTTTTTGAGGAAATGAAAGCTAAGTTGTAGGACCAGCTTTCCCCTTCAACTACAAAAAGTCTGCAGGATTCTCAGGGGCTATACCTGAATACTTGAGAACTTTCCTCTTGGTGGCACTTTTTCGTGAACTTTTGGACTAGCAGCAGCAAAGTGATCTTCCCCAAAAGAGCTGCAGCGTTAGCAGAGGCTTTCCTTGGTTTGTGTATTGCAAACTTCCTGGATCATATTGGAATTGGTGTAATAAACAAAAATAATGACCGTAGGAAAAATGAAATTAGGAATGAAAGAATGAAATATCAATGGTTTGGTCGTCGAATGTGTAAAATCGTACAAATATTTAGGAATCACATTTGACGATAGTATGACGTTTAGGCAGCATTTTAATAACCTTGAAGCTAAGGGAAAATCACTATCATTTGCTTTTAGAAAATTGAGAGATAAGCTATCATGCCCAAATTACGATCACCTGTTGAAGGTCATGAAAGCAAAGTTAATTCCATCCTTGGATTACGGTTCTATTATTTTCCACGGCAAAGACGTGAAAACCCTTGACGACATTGAAATAAGAACATATAAATCAGTTTTTAGGATTCCCAGATATATTAGCCGTGCCAATATAAGACTAGAATTTGGCCTAAAAAGACAAACATTGGCCCGACAATCCACATTTTTAAAAACCTTATTGTCATTGTCTCGTGCTGAAGAGGGTTCCCTAGCAAATCAGTGTTGGCATGAGATGATGAGAAGTGAATACGCGAGTAGCTGGCAAACATATTTAAATGAGTGTCTACGTAATTTTGATTGTCCAAACCTAGAAGACGAAATCAGGAGTAAAGTTGTTTATAAAAAATCAATTAACCAATCAGCTATTTTATTGTCGACTATAATAGATAAAAATGAACTTAGGAAAAAAAAACACTTATGGTCAATTGCAAATTCTTTTGGTAAATTGGCTCCCCAACCATATTTGCTGTTCCATTTAAAACCCTCAATTAAGAATACATTTATGTTACTACGGTTCGGGAGATATCCGACTAAAGATGGAATACCAAAATGTAAAAACAAGTGGCCTTCTAAATTGTGTAGGTTATGTGGTTCTTGTGAGGAAACCTTAGTGCATATAGTAACTTTATGCCCCAAATTGTTGGAAGAGCGGAAAACTATATTAAAGTCTATTTTTAATGAATTGGGGGTAAGATCTTGTAGAAACGCCATCATCTTATGTCTAAATGGAGCCACCGCCCGTCTTATTTCCCGATTTGTTAAGTTTATTTTTATAGTTGAAAAGAAACTTAGTAATATTGACAATTGAAGTGAAGATATTTATGACATGAAAATTATTTATAATGCTGCAATGTATTTTTTGGGTTATGCACGGTCTACTTTAAATCATAGTTGCTAAGGTTTGCTAGTAGAATGGTACTCTATTTCGATTGCTAGCCCAAGTGTACTGTTGCTGTTTGTTATATTGCTATTAAATGTTTTTAGGGGTAGTGCTGGCATCCTTTAAATTAAAACAGTTAAAGTCTGCTTAGCGGATACACACATCATCTCCGAGGTTTGAACAATTGTATTTTACTACGACTTCTTCTCTTTTGTTCTCGCTTACATTGTTATAAAGCACTCTTTAGACCGATGTATGGTATATTGTAAACTAAAATTGCCAGCACTAAGGATTTTTTATTTTTGTTGCTAAAGTCTATTAGCACAAATGCACTTTATTGCTAATGTCGTTCCAAATGCAATTTTACTACGGTTGGTTCTTTCTTATGCATCTCTCACTGTTTTAAAGTTTTTAAGAGTAATAAATGGTATATTGACAACTTTAGTTGCTAGCACAATGCACTTTAGTTTCTGCTGCTAAAAGTTTACTAGCACATTGCACTTTATTGCTAATGTTGCTCTAAATGTTATTTTATTACGGGCGTTTTTATTTTTGCAGCTCCCATTGTTTTAAAGTTTTTCTTAGAGAAATGTATTGTATACTGTAAACTATAGCTGCTAGCACAAAGCACTTTATTTTTGCTTGCTGATCATTTGCAGCCAAACAAAACATGTTAAGGCTTAGTTGTAGATCTTGCTTGGATATAAATGTACACTGTAGCAGCAAAACAATTATGAAGGGAAAATGAATCTTTTTATTTTCTGTTTGAACGTTATATTCTTAATCTAATTTTATCTTGTATGTGTACTCTGCTGATTGTAATGATTTTAAGTAATCAACAAATAAATAAATACTACTACTACAATAACAGTGGAACCTAATTACAAAGGAATTTTGAAGTATGTAAAGTAGCACTCTGTGAGTGCTCGTTCACCTATTCTTATATGGTCTTGTGAATTTGCCTCAATCATCTAAAATCTGAATGAAATTGGAACATTCGTTCATATGGGAATTGTTGTTACATACAATAACACTGGAGCATATTCACATAGGCATTTTGGAGTACCTAAAGTAGGATTCGTACTCTATCACCTATTCTTATATGGCTTTGCGAATTAGCCCCAATCATCTCAAATCAGCATGAACTTGGAATATTGAAATATTGGCTTTACTAATAGGTAATTGTCTGATTCACTAAGTCATGTAAGAGTACGTAAAAGAGCACTTATATAGTACCATTTCCAATGCTCCAGTTGTATATTGTTCCACTGCATATGTAATTGTGTTACATCATCTCCTATTTAACCACCGTACTCCTGCCTTGAGATTTCTTGAATTTGGGGTATGGGGAATTCTATGGAGAGGAATAGGAATGGTGAGCGACGAAGCAGGCAGCAGAAGGGTGCGCTGCCTCTGTCACGCCAGCGTTGTAATAAAGAGCTTACAGCTTCACAACTGCTTTGGTTTGTTCTTACAAGAGCTCATGAATGCTTTTTTGACTCAACTGTAAGGTGTTTATGCAATTTCCTGGACTCAAGCAGTATTTAATTTGTAAAAGAATGAGTGCCGGTGCCCAAGGCTCTGCTCAGAAGCTCACAGCCAGAGCTATTAAATGTCAGAGCACTGAATACCAAGGCTGGTAGTCTTAAATCCACCTTAAGCCTCTTTAATCCACTACCAGACACCCCGGTCCCTTTATCTCACTTTTGTCGGTTCCTGCTTTCTACTTTTGTGAATATCAAGGATGGTAGTCTTAAATCCACCTTAAGCCTCTTTAATCCACTACCAGACACCCCGGTCCCTTTATCTCACTTTTGTCGGTTCCTGCTTTCTACTTTTGTGATGATTTTAACCCCTTTCTCTTCTTCTTTCTTTTTCCTTTTCGCCTTTTTCCCTCTGTTGCTTTTGGAAATGTCTGAAGAGGAAAAAGAAGTGTTGTTCCCGAAAAATGAATGGGGGCAATCACAGGCCCAAAATCAGCCCTGCCGGAACAGCATCTTAAAGAGGTTCTTGAGCTTTAGATTCACAAGCCTTCTCTGCCTTCCTGTAAAACTCTCAGGTGGGAGGAGCTGTTACTAGTGCCCAATTGCAATCAGAAACAATATGAGCAACAAAGTAACAGCATACCTGAATGTGACATCATGAAGGAAGAAAGGCTCAGAAATACTTCAACTACTTATTGTTATTTAATTTGAAGTTTTTTAGAGCACTGGCATTTCATCTTGTGGACACTTGAAGACTTTGGTTCAATGTGAAGCAGAGCAACACATGATAAACATGAGGACTAAAACCAAAGCCTTTTAATATTTACACAGGATAGCTCCCCTCCACTCTATCAAATGCTTTTCTGTGATGCAGTGAAAGATGAGCCATACCGGTTTTTGTGGATGATTCATAAGATCATATTTGCATGGTTGAATGCCCTGCTTGGATTTCTTATAGTTGCTTTCACAATGTCACAGCAGCTCACCTAGAACCTTGCTCTGGTTATTCATCCAGCACCAATCTGCCATTTATTGAATGGACCATGCAGGTACCTGGCCATTTATGCTTCTCATATGTACAAATACTACCTGCTATACATAGAAATGTACAAACGGGCACTTGAGGATTGCTACTGATGCCCCAGAGGAAATAGGTGCTTGAAGAGATAGGGAAGATCCAGTGTGTGTTCTTCCTTTAGAAAAAGTGAAAAGCAGAGTGTTGGGATCCTATTTTGTTTCAAGTAGGTAAATAGGGAATGGGAGGTAGTGTAAAGGACGGGGATGTGATGCTTTTTTTGATGAAAGTTTAGTCCAGAGGGGTTTTCACAGCGTGGAGTTAGGAAATGGGGTTAGGGCTGAGGATGAAGAAGACTCTCTTTCATGTGGAGTTCAAGGATTGTTTCTTCGGAAGCAAGAAACACAAAGAACTGTTGAGGATCGGGAATGGTTTTTTATATCAAGGAAGAGGTCAAAGAAAATTGTCCACTGGAAGTAGTAAAGTAGAGTAGTTGTGGTTATGAAAGAAACATACTTACAGGAATAAAAATAAATTGAGGCATTGCAAAGGGAGGAGAGTTGATTATGATGATTAGAGGGTGGATTATCTCTAAAACAGAGAGAAACAGTATGAGGTTGGTTCTTGTAATATATAATCGTCCCTTCAGGCCCTGCCATACACCACATAGCCAAACTAGCAATCAGGTATTATGGGCTGATTTACAAAGGCAGTCTTAATTTACACCACTAGTAACTTACATCTGTGTCAATCATGCCTGTTTGTGGTATTTTCTGAATGTTCCTATCCAAAGAAGCATAGGGGCATATTATCAAGCCAAGCGATAAAATTAGTGCCGCTTTAGCGGCAGAAAACTGCCGCTAAAACAGCGATAATGGGCTTGATAATATGCTCTATGGAATTCCAATTGAAGCCCATGTTATATGTGAAGGACGTCTAACATGGGCTTCAATTGTAATTCCATAGAGCATATTATCAAGCCCATTATCGCTGTTTTCGCGGCAGTTTTCTGCCACTAAAGCGGCGATAATTTTATCGCCTGGCTTGATAACATGCCCCTAAGTTTTTTCCTGTGATATGTAATGTATGGGATTGACTAATAAAACTCATGCAACCTAATAGCTTCAAATACTTAGGCTTAGACTTTACGAGAGATCTGATTACCATCCTACAGACCAATGAAAATGCTTTCATCAAGAAAATCTCTTTATTATTAGATGGTTGGTCACCAAAATTTTTATCCTGGTGGGGAAGAGTTGAGACATTAAAAATGATGATTACTCCAGTTGTTAACTATCTAGCTAGTGTGCTTCGAATGACACTCTCAAATGACTTCCTGGGCTGGATCTATAAGCTTTTTAATATGTTCCTTTGGCAAGGGAAGAGACCCAGACTATCTATGAAAAAACTTCAATTACCCAAAGAAAAAGGTGGTCAGGGCCTTCCTAACTTTAGGAACTACCAAACCGCGTATCTCTGTAAACAAGGATCTAACTGGCTACTTCCCCAAGCTGACTACGTCCCAATTTGGTTGGACATAGAAAGATCAATCATCAACGAAATTCCTTTGCCTGCTCTCCTCACTATGGATATATCCTCTATCCCTCACTAAAAGTATATTATGCTAAATACTAAAAGAGCCCTGTTACGTCCGGATCATACTCCTGCGGTAAAAGTTAACAAATCCAACTTAACCTATCTCTGGCACAACCTAGCCTGAGGTTCGACGGAGAGATGCTTCATTGGAAACAATGGTCAAAAAATGGCATAAATCTAGTCAATTACCTTTTTACAGGGAATCTCCCCTTGCCTTTTTCCAAGCTTCAGACTTGACACGAGCTAAACTCGATACATTTTTATATATTCCTAAAGCTAAAGTCACTACTCATGCTACGCTCTATGAAACCTTTCGACCCTTCGATCCTTTCAAGGATGCTTCAACTACTAAGGTCAGGACACTCCGTTTCTAAAATATACAAACTCTTATACCCTAAGCCTCGCAACTCTCATATGAAGTGTGAAGTAAAATGGGAATCCGAACTTAACTCCAGTGAAATCCCATTTGACTGGAACAAGATACATGTCACTCCCTTCTCAAATAAAATCTCTCCAATATTATCCCAAACTAAGCTTATGCTAATAAACAGGACATACTGGACCCCCGAGAGGATCTTTAAGCTTAACCTTAGCCAGTGCCCTACATGCTGGAATTGCAATGCTCATGTTGGTAACCTAACCCACATGCTCTTCCAATTTCCTATCCTTCAAACTTATTGGGATAAAATGTACGAATGTATAAGCAAAACATTCAATATAGACTCCCCCCAAGGGAATTTGTCTATATCTTGCTAGGCTATCTATATCCAAAGATCAAAGGTGAAAATGATCGTTATCTGTTCGATCTTATGCCCACTTTGGGATGTAAAATTGTCCTCAATAACTGGAAAAATTCCAAAGAAGTCTCTTTTAGGTTGTGGCAAGAGTGGCTGTGCTTCCTCAGAGGGGCTGAGAACATCTCATTTACGCCTCTCCCTGGCGTAAACACACAGGAATTTATGGAGGTCCCTTGATGCCTTTTCCTTCACATACGACCCGCCATGAAAATTAACTCAATCTTCTTGAATGCACTGTGCATGGACTGCTATGTCCTCTGTGAAAATTGTGTTCGATTGACCACCTTTTTTTCTTTCCAGCTCCACTGCGACTTCCACGGTCATGCACTTTAGTAACTTGCTGTTTTCTACCTCTTTTGTATTTCTCATGGTTTTTATTATTTGTTAGTATTCTTGCGTTAACTATCATTTTATCATTTTATCTTTATTCTTTTTATGATTGTATTTATTATATGTTTGTTCTTTTCTTAAAAATTCAATACAAACGATTTGAGATAAAAAAAATATATGAAAAAAACCCAACTCATGCTTATGCCTGTTTTTATAGGTCTCCCTTCACATACTGCAGTTTGGGTTTAGTAAATTAGGCTCTTTTTGTAATCTTTCTTACCTGACTTAAAATAAAATTCCATCATGTGTTATTTCCACCATCTTCATTTACCCTCTTGTAAAAGCTCGAATAATTGATGCTCTTCCCCATATTTTCTGCACAATTTCCTTTTGGGCCTTTGAGATGTTACATATGTGTGCAGATAAGAATATGAAGTGCATTTACAGATGTTTGTCGATATTCATTAATTTACACCTTGAGGGTGATCACTGGAACTGCCTGGGATTTTTATGTCTACACATTTAATACATACCTGGGTCTAAGCAGAAGTGAAGACAGTGTATGAGTTGAGAAGTTACGCCCTGATACCGGTGGCATTTCACTGGTTAATGCCACTTAGTACACTTTCAAAATTATGCAGCAGCACTATCTTGGTAGCATAAGTATGGCTCAGAAATTACTCAGTAAATCAGGACCAACGTGTACAAGTAATGCTAAAAAGTTTTTTTTTAATAGCTGTCATTATTTGGAACGATTATGAAAAATTGGAATTGACTTTATTAAATCAAAAAAGAACCAATTCTCAAATGCAGTTTGTGCTACAAAGTTTTTTTCAAATAACACTTAATCGCTATATTTCGATGTTAAATGATCGTTTTTCCACCTGTAAATTTGGTAATCTAATGGAGAAATGTGTTCAAAACTGTTTCAAATAGGGTACAAAGGTACATTGATGTCTTGAAATAAACCGTAGCCGGCTTTATCATATCAAAGACAGCCACGTTCTTTGTTCTTCTCATTTCAGGCAGTCGTTGCTCTCTTTTCATGTGTACAATTATCTTTAATATTGATGGAAGGCTGTCGCCAACAATTTTGCAAGGCATTGTGCCATCTCTAATTTTTCTCGTTTGTGCATGGTTCATCAAATATTTCTGCTTCAAATGTGTTCCAGGTTTTTATATCAAATTTGCTCAAAGTCACATGCCATGTCTGCTTATGAGCCAAATGCAAGTATCTTTAAAATGACACATCCGTGTTTCTAGTTCAGAGTCATGTGCAGTGGACAAGGAGCTATCTGTGAGTTGTTCAAATAGCTCTACTCCTGTTCTAGTGATACAAGTGCCAGAGCTTCCAGGCATCTGAATCTCAAAGTGTATTCCGCATCTGTACTGATTTGTTTCATAGCAAGGGTTCTGTGTGTCCAGATATCTTGCTTACATGAAAAGAAGCAACGTTTCAGTTTTGAGCCTATGAAAACTTTCTGAATTGCCACTTTGCTCCTTTTTCAAATTCTACTATTCTTTCTTCGCCTTTGTTTCTGTCCTTGTTTTTTTGTAGTTGTAAGCAGTTTATCAAAAGGTGAATTTATTTTTGTCGTACTCACAATGCTTTAAATCCCAAAGTCGTGAGTCCACAGAATAAACACATGTAGGGTGCGGTCTTTTGTCACACCCAGCGCCCAGGCCTAGCCCCAATTCTCAAACATTTTCTTCAATGCTGTGTTCATATGTACTCTAATCAGCTATTGCATCAACGATTTAATTGGAGAAATCATAAGTGAAAACATAATATCAGTGAAGACAATAATCACAGAAGATCCTAAAGATGTCATCAATGACACCTTGAGTGACCCATGAACAGCAGGTGGTGGGACTTGTGCTTTAATTTGCTATTTCAGGGGTTTCAGGTTTTTTGGTATAGGTATAAGATCGCTTTATCTGTAGGTTTTATTCAAATAATTGAAGTTTTTTTACATAAAGGTTAAGCAAGGGTAAATATAACTTAATTGCGACAATGTTTTTACAGTGGGTTTTTAGGGGCTTTTAATCAGCCCTATGCCATTCGAAGTCACTCTATTAGTATATGGCCATGAACAGCATTCCTTGGCACAGAGCCTATTAAACATTCAGGCCCTGTCCAAGATCCTATCCCATCCAATCCAGCAGTGCACACCTCTCGGCTAGGTCCTGTGCACATAAGCACATGCCAATGAACTAGTTCTGGACATTCATATCAACCACTGGGCCTAGAACCAAGCATTATGCCAGACCCCATCTTTCCCAAACCAGATGTGCACAGACTTCGTCCAGGTGCAGGGCCTAGATAAAATTCGCCCCAGTCCACATCACACCTAACCCAATGGTCCATGATCTACAGTCAAGAGCTGTGGACTCTACGGACTAGGTCTCACCTGTAGCTAGGCCTTGCACAAGGGGATGTCAGGATTCATAACGCTTACTCAGATCAAATCATCCATACAGTCGGGAAAACCTTGGGAATCTTTAGAAGAAGGCTTTGAAATTTGGTTCACGCAGACATTAGACTGCGTAACACAATTTCTACATGTAGTCTTACTTCCTGGATAGTCTGATCACTTCTGGGGTTTTGATGAAACAGTCAGTCTTTAAGACCCTTTTAATACACAGTAGACTCCTGCCAACGTGTTGCCTAGTTGATGTGGGTTTACCTCTTCCCTTTAATATACATCTTTAGGTTTCCCTTTTGCACCATCCTTGCTTCTCAGGTTCTGTTGTTTGCCTTCTTGTATGTTCCTGTTTTATGTTTTGCTCCTCAGCTGGCGACCTGCCTTCAGGACTCCTGGGTACTTGTAATCTAATCTGATGAGAGGTTGTTACATTGCATTCCTCCATTTCAACAAGCTAGCCCTTCATTCTCTATTTGATTATTAGTGTTGGCTTACTGTTGTCATCATATTTCAAACTACTAACTTTTGCCTTCATCTTAACTACAACTCGTTCCCACTTTCTCAACGTCTCAAAGTTTGTTTGTTAGATGTCCCCAGACGACAACATCAGCTAAGACAAATGCACCTAGAGGGAAAATCCAGTCCTGTTTTTCTCCTATGCATTTTTTGTTTTTCCTTAGGTTCCTCCAATGGGGGTATCATGAAGTAAAGCCCAGCACAATGGATTTAGGGACATCACGGATTCTCAGCGGTTGTGAAATCTTGGATCACTGTCTGTCTCCCTGTCTGGGTCCACCTTGTCTCATATGGTGGCCTCAGCCGGAGAAAATATGATTCGCGATGACTGCAGGAAATAGGGCAAAGCCCTCATTGCATGAAAGTGATCGCCATGTGGCAAAGAGCCTTTGGGATTGCTTGTTAGCAGACAGAACTGGTGATGGGGTAACCAGTAGAAATCAGTAGCTCAACTGCCTCTAAATGAGTCTGGGGAAGGGCAAGTTCAGTGTGCTGAAGACTCACTCACTTCTGCTGGATCTCCTGTCCTGCCAACCTTTAGATGTTACACTTTATATAACCCCCTAAAAAGTCATTGTTTGCACTGTGGCCAGGAAAGACATTTTGTTAATTATTGCTGCAGAAAATCTAAGATCACTTTGAAGGGGAACAACCACTCACCAAACGGCAAATAGGCATCATATGTAGCAATGGACATTTGTAGCCAAATGTTTAGTGCCCTCTGCCTCTATCGAGGCCAAAGGAAAGGTCTGTTTCTGGCACTTCCTCACTTAAACCACATTCCTGTGGAACACAAAGGGCACGTGGAAGGGGTGTGGGTGGTGGATGGGCCTCAGCTCTCTTCAGGGCATACCATACACCAGATAGCCAAGCTAACAATGAGGTATGTAGGGGGCCGAATAGTGAAGAAGGATTTAGAAGTGGCAAACACTATAGCATTTAGGGTAGCGTTGTGATGTCATGGCTCATCAGACACTCATAGATTGCCATAAAACAATTGCCACCCTCAAATGTGCTTATCTCACTCATATGCCATAGAAATGCCCTTCAGTTTGAATTTTACTGCCCTGCATTCAGTGATGTACCACTGTTGCAATGTTTACCTTTTCTGCTAGCTCTCGTTGTAGCAGACCAAGCAGAAGGATTGCATGCAAGCTTTATTCTTCACGGTGCACATGTCCTCCCAGGGCCCTTTGTTGGGAGTCATTTCATGCAAGAGGCCAAAGCCAACAGGGACTTTCAATAGTAACATTAAATATATGTTTCTTTTTGAAGTATGTAGTGCAACCATGAGTGAACATTAGACTCGAATTTTATAAAAGAGATACAGCTTTATAGGTCTATATCTCATGATGAATGATAGAATGCTTTTGATTTTGTTCCAAGGGCCTCAATGAGACAACAGTGGTTATCACATTGGTTGTACATACCACACTTTGGCATATTTAGTGCCATTCCAGTGTTACCGTCTCATGTTGAACCTTTTACTGCCTGTCACTACAGACAAACTATGGGACAGATTTAAAGAGTAATCATATAATGCGGCGCAGGATCAATCATTGCTGCGCTGTATTTCACAACGGATAAAACAGCGCAGTGCCCTATCCACGAAGATCGTCCTGCTGCTGGTATTATTCACTGGCAGGTGCACAAACAGGGTGCCTGTCATGACACACAACCGTGCACTATGGTCAGAGGTAAACGTCCGCTGTCTAGTGTAGGATTTGGGGTGGTACTGGTGCATGCTTTTCAATTTCTGCATATGTGTCCCACACTGCATTTAATGTATTAATGTGTATATTGCTCATTTATAAACGTGTGGTTTATTTAGTATTAATTAGACATGTGTATCATATAAACTTAATTTTCTTATGAGTTGATAGTGCACCACTTGCTCATATATATTAGTGTGAATTATATGTCCCATATCTTAGTGAATGTGCAACAGAATGTATATGCTAATTCCTGCATTCTATATCATATTCTCGAGGTCTAGCCTCCTCATAGTATGGTCTCATGCAGATACATCTTTGCAGAGAGACACCTTCAGTTTTTAAAGGGATCTCGGGCCAAGCTGTGCACTGCAAACATCTAACCTGAAGGCCATAAACTGTTGGAGCTAGGCCTTAGCTGGACTTTTTTAGCTCAGAATGTTGTAATAGTAACAGACTACGACCTCCTTAAAGCCAGGGATGGCTCCTCCGTTGGAGTGGAGGAGCATTGCCCTACACGGCCCCAAAACCCGAGATAAAAAATTAAAAGATAGTTCACCATTACCATTTTATTTTTCATCCTGATATCCTCCCGTCCTGAATGAGCGTCAGGATGGGGCAGGGCCGTTGCTGAATGACAGCAGCAGGGACTGGGAGGAGGATGGGTTGTATGTACACTTTTCAAAGTGCGCATGTCTTTTTGGCCGGCTGCCTTGCAATGGCCAGCCTGACATGCACATCTTGAAACCTCGGGTTAGAACAACTGCAGGCCTCCATAGCATTGAGGAGCACCGAGACAGGCCACTCTCTCCAATCAAGATGCTACTCGCATGCTGGTGAGAGCAGCGCCCTAATGCATCAAGCGGGTTTTCTGGTGGTCGGGCTGCAGCGCAACGAGGTCTGGAGCAGGAGGTCCTGTTGTCAGGTAAGTGTTTCTTTTAATATATTTTAAGTTTATATTTGCACACACGCACCTCTTTATTTAGATAGTTTTTAATTTTATGTGATCGCATGCCATTCCCCTTCCTGTTGATACCAGCTGCCACATCCTAAACCAGAGTAACCGACTGAAAACCACTTTGTTATCCAGAAAAGGTATGTGTGTTGTAGGCCACCTAAGACACTTCGATAGGCACATTAGTGCTAGAAGGTATAACTATCAGCTAGAAGGACTTTAATCATAGGCTCCGTATGCGCATGCAATTTACAATGAATCAGAAAAGGTGGTAACCAGGCCCAACCTATAATAAAAGGCCCAGAATGCATCAGAAACCTTTCCACAATGGCTTCCCTGTACTTGATAGTGAGGAGGATGCGATACTGGCTGCTCAGCAGAGGAGGCAGAGACAGGTAAGGATATTCAGAGTCAGGCTAACCTTGTTTGAGAAGACAGAGGAGGAGATGTATGACCAGTACAGGCTGAGTAGCACTGTCGTCCTAGACCTCATAGACACCTTGAAGCCACAATTGGAAAGCAGAACCCTGCGCAGCAATGCAATCTCCACACATGTGCACGCGTTATGCATCCTCCACCTATTGGCCACTTGTAGTTACCAAGATGTGATTGCAGTGACAGGAGGTGTGTCGCAGAGTGTGCTTATGCGTTTCTTTCACAATGTCCTAGATGCCATGCTACAACACATACATCAACACATCTGCCTCCCCAGGGATTATGTGGAACTGGAAAATACAAAACTTCAATTTTATGGAATAGCAAGGTTTCCACAGGTCATAGGGTGCATAGAAGGGACCCATGTGCTCATATGTCCCCCATCCCGCATAGAATCCATATTCCGCAATAGGAAAAACAAACATTCCCTTAATATCCAAGTTGTGTGTGACGCAAACAACATCACAGACATTGTGGCAACATGCGTAATGCTCCACAAATGGGCTGCAGGGGTAGCTTGCCCATTGATGTGTCCGACTCAGATTTGGAGGCTAATGACCCAGGACCACCTGCCCAACAGAAAAGGGAGGGTAGCTCTGCAGCAGAGGGGAGGAGCCCAGGGAGAAGATAGCCAACAATTATTCTTAAAGGTACATCCAAACTAACAACACACTACCCTCTACAAAAGACAGTACAAAATGTGAATGTAACATTGAATTTAGCTTTATTGTGCAAGCTTGCACAAACAAGATATTGACAACCTGTCCATATAAAAATGCATAAACAAACAAATGCAGCAGTGTATTGTGGTTACAGCACCACAAATGTCCACAAGTCACTGCCTGCCTTTACATCCAGCTTGGGTAGAGCTTGTACCTGGTACACCTGCCTGGCGGCTGCTGCTTCTCCACAGCATTGGTGTGTCCGATGCCGACATGCTAATGCGGCTTGAGGCCTCACTGTCTGCTCCCTCAGGTGCACCCACACTGGCACATATGCGAGTTTGCAGTGTCTCCACTGCTGCTGTAATGAGTTGCAGGCCGCATGCCACATCACCACTGTAGTGGCCCCTCTCCACCTGGGGCCCAGGGTGCGCTTCATGTTTTGGGTAGTTGCCTGTGCTAACCTCCCAATGGCCCTGGTCAAAGCATCCACCCTGTTTTCCCAGCTGCACTCCATGTATCTTTGCTGCCCCCTCTCCTCAGCCAATTCCTTATACAGATCCCCTATTGCACCTGTGAATGCATCAAATTTCTCCTCCATGCGGCATGGGTTATATCCCTGAGTCTCTGGCTCAGCTCCAGGTTCATCAGCCTCACTTGTTTTTGTTGCAGGCGCTGAAATTCTGAGCATTGCCTGTTCCAGGCCGCCAAACAACACCTGATTGGATGTCCCAGCAGGTAGCTGGGTGTTCAGACTGGCTTGCATCCGCCTTCCAAACTGCTGGGTTGGACGGACCAGCCGGAGACTGGTGACAGGACTGCTGTGTGCCATGATGCTGTCGTCACACTGGCTGGAGCCTGTGTTTTTTTGGGAGGGGGGCATTTTATATAGCGTGAACTAGAACCCGAGGTATCGGAGCGCTTTACATAAGAACCAGTTAAGTTACAGACAGACGCATTCATTTTTTTTTTGTTAGGCAAGGGAAGATTAAGTGATTTGCCCAGAATCACAGAATGTTGAGCATCCCTTCCGAGACTCGAACCCAGTTCCCCACCTCCGAGGTTGACTGCCCTAGCCATTAGGCCACATTCTCTCCCTGTGCTGAGGTTGATGCATCACTTTCTGGGACTTTGGGACAACTTGGGCCACTTGATGTTCCCCCATCCTGCCATTCCTCCATCTGGGCATGCTACTGGCTTCCCTCAGTGTCATATGCACTGTGCCCTCCTCCCAGAGATGTATCTGTGTGGCAAAAGATGTAAGGAGACAGTAAATTATGTGAGCCACTATTGCAGTGGTGTTGCAATGTTTTTCAGAGTATGTAATACTTACGTAACTACACTGTGTGCGTCAGAGACTTTTTTTCCGATAATGCACCACTTGGGTTTTTTGGGTGTAGCGATGGACTTTTGGGTGTGGATGATAGGCATGAATTTGCAGAACAGGCTTGAGTGGTGCAGTCAACACATCTTACACCTTTCACACTTACCAGGGTTTGTTGTTGGCTGTGATGTGTCGAGGGTCCCAAAACCAACAACTGCCTCCCTCTCCAGGATACTCCTCACCATGGCCTCTGCTGCAGATGGTTTTGATGCAGTAGATGTCCCTCCTTCTGTCTCTTGGACTTCTTGCAGTCATGATGCCACCCTCTCCTTGGCCCTGGAGTGCAGATCTTACCATCTGTTTTGATGTTGTCCAGGGACCTGTGTGCCACACCCAGGGCATTGATGCACTGCTGCATTTCCCTCCAGATCTTTTGTTTGTCCGCTTCTGGGACACTGTGCGATGCCCTCCCGAACAGCTGCTCATGGTTGTTGCAGCATTCCTGTATTATGATGTCTATCTCCTTTTCTGAGAATTTCATCTTCCTCAGACGCTCCTTTCCAGCCTTGTCACTACCCTTGCTGCTCATGATTTTCAGGGAGCCTGCTTGCAGTGTTGAACTATGCTGCTGCACCTGACCATGTGCTTGTTAATTAGCTCAGTACTCTCCAGGGACACAACTTCCTTCAGCTCTCCCAGGAAGTGTTTTGGCTTTTTTGCTTGCGTTCGCAATTTGCGTGCACTAATTGGGTTTGTTTTGGGCGCTCTTGCTATTTGCGCAAGCTGTACATCCTTTGTAACCGGGACGCTATTTGCTAGGACATACCGACTCGCAAATAGCCGGTATGTTAAATTATGATGCAAGTCACTAGCGACTCACAATTGTGATACCTTTTTGTACGTTGGTATCGTCTTGCGAGTCGCAAATTGGCACAATTTGTGACTCACAATATTCAATGGTCGTACATCTGGCCTTACGTGCTTTGGTTTAATGAATACCATATAAAATGTTACAATTATTTGTAATATATTATGTAATCATTTTTTTGTCTTACTAGTGATGTCCTTATTTTTAAAGTAATATGTATTTATGGACTCTGCACTAGATTCGGACAATCTTTTTTAATGTAGACTTTAAAATATTTAGAGTGGATTTCTTGCGTGTCTCCAAGCATAGGAGAAAGAGGCTCTGGAACTCACTAACACAAATAATAATATATACTCTCACAAGACTGATCGCACTATACTCAAGAAATATGTGGGAGGTTTGTGATTTATAGTCTGCCTGGCCCCCTGGCTCAAGTGGGGTGTTTGCTAAACCTGCATTTTCCAGGGGGTTTTGGATGTCTAAAACTAGGCCATGTTTCCTGGCAATCCCGTAAAAATATATCAGAGGCATTTCAGATAAAGAAAAATGTGTTGAGCTTAACTTATCATGATGCAGCTATCTTTACACCCTTTAAAGCAGCAAAGGCAAAACAGATCTCTCCTGTCCTAAAGGTATATAGGGTCAAGGCAGTCTAGTGCTTTAAATGGAGAGGAGATGTGGGGCTATGCCAGCTTAATGGATCTCAGTAGAGCAGAAAATCAATATTTGTGCTCTCTGGTAAATTTACCAAAAAACTCCCCTCTTGTATTTTTTCACGATCTAGGGCTAAGCCAGTGGAGAAAAAGGCCAGATTACGGCTCCTCCTTTTTTGGCGGAGATTAAAACACATTTCTGCTCTTTATGAATATTATCTGGCTCTCAAAGAAATTGTTAATCTTGACAAGTTCCATGTCATTAAGTGGGTGACCTTTATTATGGATTTGTTGATGACTCTTGGTTTGGGTGACAATTGACCATTAACATGTAATCTATTGAAAGTGTCATACTGGAAATGGGTCACTGACACAGAACTTTGTGGAGAGGAGATTTGGGCACTTGATAGATGCTTTCTTGCTTATTAAGCTGCAGAGCTCCTTTGAGTCCTTCTTTGATTTTTTATTGTCATCTGGGGACAGAGCTTTGTTCCTGCAGCTACGGCATGGTACATTACCCACCTTGTCCTCTACTGCAAAATGTCAGCCTATGACTGATGGCAGGGATATTTGTCCAGTGTGCTCTACTGCAGAGGAGACCTTAGCCCATCTCTTCTCTTTTTTGTACAGGCTACAATCGACCAAGGAAAACATGGATTTTGCCCATATGCAGGTTGATGGAATGCCGGCAGTACTCTATTGCACTTGGGCTACTTTGTATAGAAACTCGAAAAACTATAGTGATAGCAGTGGTCAAATACTTGAAATGATGTTGGCTTGTACTCTAGGAACGTGAGACTCTTGAATTGATAGTGTTATAATCCAGGATCCATGGGCCATCTATTCTAATTCTTTGTATGTAAATTACTTTAAATTAGAGATTGTGGTCAACCACATCAGTTTATCTATAAAAAGGTAATGATCCTTTAGGTGATATATTTTAACAAATTGTATGAACTCTCTGGATTGTACTATGAACATAGTGCTAGCATATGTTAGTCTTTCTTTACAGACAAATCTTTTATTGTAATTTTTAACAGTTTTAATAATGGATTATTTTATGGTGATGTTTATCTATATACTTTGATGGTCTTAAATGCACCGAGTAAAGTTATATGATTCTTTCAGAGGCATACCCTTCCAGTAGACATTTCTCTGCATTGACACACTCAGGTTTCAGCGCATTGGATCTGGGCTCTACATTGCAGCACACATGCAATGTAGAAGTTAGTTTTGAGAAATGAACACATTTCCTCCTGTTTGCGCCTGCTTAAGTAAGTGTTCGTTTTTGATGCCAAGCCCAGACTGGCTATCTCAGTACATTGGGTTTTGCAATGAAAACTATGGATATGTGCTTTAATCCTCCCCAGTAAAACCCCTTGACGCAAAGTGATGCAAATTAGTGCAAAGTAGTTTTATAGTTTGTGAAAAGTTTACCTTTCCAGTGCAAAACAGATTTTATTTCTCAAATGGACCAGCATAAATACCAGAATGCTAACCAAGAAAATGTTGTCATGAATGGGAATATAGTCTGCATATTCAGCTATAACATTGTCTCACATCACAGTAGTGAGGCAGAAGCACTGTTTATGGTTCACTGTCTGCACTGTTTATTTTGTGCCAGATATGAAAGTCAGGACTCAATGGAAAGCATAAAAACGATATATTTTCGAATTCTGTACAACTTAAGAATCTATTAGTGCAAGCCAGGCGAGGTCAACGCTTCACTTTTACCTGCTGCTGTTTTAATCTGATCGCCTACGGAGCTGCTGGCTGTCACGTTTGGGAGGCGCTGAGGTGCTTTTGGGGATTACTGAGCTGCCGGGACTGCGAGGACCAGCGTGCCCTGTCTGACTTCGTGCTTCACGCACCTGGTTCCTCTTCTCGGCCCCTCCCCCTATCTCTCAAGCTCCTACATTAAGCCTCGCGGCCCCCGCTTCGCGGGTGCCGCTCGCAGGCGAGGTCAACGCTTCACTTTTACCTGCTGCTGTTTTAATCTGATCGCCTACGGAGCTGCTGGCTGTCACGTTTGGGAGGCGCTGAGGTGCTTTTGGGGATTACTGAGCTGCCGGGACTGCGAGGACCAGCGTGCCCTGTCTGACTTCGTGCTTCACGCACCTGGTTCCTCTTCTCGGCCCCTCCCCCTATCTCTCAAGCTCCTACATTAAGCCTCGCGGCCCCCGCTTCGCGGGTGCCGCTCGCAGGCGAGGTCAACGCTTCACTTTTACCTGCTGCTGTTTTAATCTGATCGCCTACGGAGCTGCTGGCTGTCACGTTTGGGAGGCGCTGAGGTGCTTTTGGGGATTACTGAGCTGCCGGGACTGCGAGGACCAGCGTGCCCTGTCTGACTTCGTGCTTCACGCACCTGGTTCCTCTTCTCGGCCCCTCCCCCTATCTCTCAAGCTCCTACATTAAGCCTCGCGGCCCCCGCTTCGCGGGTGCCGCTCGCAGGCGAGGTCAACGCTTCACTTTTACCTGCTGCTGTTTTAATCTGATCGCCTACGGAGCTGCTGGCTGTCACGTTTGGGAGGCGCTGAGGTGCTTTTGGGGATTACTGAGCTGCCGGGACTGCGAGGACCAGCGTGCCCTGTCTGACTTCGTGCTTCACGCACCTGGTTCCTCTTCTCGGCCCCTCCCCTCCATTATAACTAAGACTGGAACTGCTCACGCGTTAGCGGGACGCGAGCGGGGCTAAGGCTGGAGCTAAGCCTGGGCAAAGGGTGGGCCGTCTGAGGCCGTCCGAGGACGATCGGGGACGGGACGGGCCACCCCTCTAACCTCCTGAGCTCGGTGAGACAATTATTTCCGTATTGCCCAAAGTTTCCTATTTTGACACATATTTTCCTCTACAGTTCATAAGATGTCTCTTGATGCTGAGAATCCCCGTACCTTAACAGTTAACACCTCTAAAGGCCTAGTATCAGGAACTATTGATCAGTTCTTCAAACGCGTATCTTCTGTTTTGGAGAAAGAAATAGCGGACACTGAAAAACGCCTATCATTAGATCTCCTAACAGGCAAACGTTCTTCATTGGGTATGATTGGTACCGCTCTCTCTCCAGATGTGTTAAACGAGGGAGCAGGTACCTCCAAAACCTATTCTACGCACAGAAGGACAAAAAAAGTTCCACATACTGATTCCTTAGGTGCGGTTCCTTTATCTGATGACATAACTAGCCTAACCCTTTCAGGGCTATCAGATTCTCCGAACCTAGTTATCACCCCCTCTCTTATTGTGGAACCAGAGGCTAATAGACAACCAGCAAGAAAGAGACGACGTACTTCAATGAAGCCATCTGTGGTTAAAAAGAAGAAGGCTAAACCTTCAGCCCAAAACCCGAATGTATTAGGTTTTGTACCGCAAAAAAACTCTCATTCAACCACTAATGTTTTGGGAGAATCTCCTAATGATCTACTTACAAAAATAGAGATTTTGTTTAAATCTCTTTTACTTCCTCTTTTGGAAAGGTCTAGACTGATAAATGCACACTTGGAAGATTTAAGCAAACAAGTGGAAAGAAATAATTCAGTTACCACTGAACTGCTTAATACTTACACCAAAAGCAGTAGTAATGATCAGTACCTTTCCACATCTTTTGCGGCAACGCAACCCTCACCTACTGATAATTTGCCTAATTCAACTATTGCACGGGGGGAAAACTCTGCGGCAATATCATCTAATAAAACCACAGAGTCTGGTAAATCCCACCATGCAATAAACGGCAAAGAATTGGATGGGGAGGAAAAGGCAGTTAATAGTCCCAAAATCGGCCTCCCAGAAGTAAGCGATGAGATAAAAAGCAAAAATGTGAATATTTCCCTGGGAACAACCAATGTGAGGAAGAGGCCTATAAGAGAACAAGAGAGTAGCGATTGGTTACCCCAGTCCCATTACACTCCAGCAAGTAGAAGAGTGGATTTACCCCCAGAATCAGCCCCTTACACAATTATTCTGACAGGGGTTCCTGAACTACCAGAAGGCGTAAGGGAGGACTTTTATGCGTTAAAAAACAAAACCATTCACTGGTTGACCCATAACAGACCCCTCCCTGCACATATAAATGGAGAAATTCTCATGGTGAGACGTACATGCTGGGTAGGAACAAGACCAAAGGAAAAAAAGGGGGACGTCATCATTATAAACTTTAGAGATCACAGGGCGGTTAGATGCATAGGGGATTGGTATGAAGCTAGAGGGGAGGAAGCAATCTCCACACATTTTGTCAACTACTTCTACCCAAGAGAACTGATTTCCCATCCTAAACCCTATGCTAGAAAAGAACCACCATTTAATCGGAGGGTAGTAGAGCGCTATTCCTCCTATCAAGCCCCACGCAATCACTTCTCTAATCCCCAGTTAAATGATGGGTTTCTGATTAATAACCATCAATTCTGTCAGGATTTAAATCCATCTTCTTGGAATAATTATCCTTACACACATCAGAGGTTCAATATACCTACTGCTAATCCTTATGCAGTTTTGTATAATTTGGAAGATGTAGACTGACTCAATGATGGAGATACCCAACTATGGAAACCCACAGAATTTTGTCAATCCCCTTCTAATGTTAAGGACCCTGTAGCTGAAAACGTGGAAACCCAAATAACAGAAAACACTGCTCCTCAAATGGTTCAAAAACCTATACAAACGGGTGGCATAGTCACTCCCCCAACGAGGAATAATTGTAGTGATTCTCTTGGACAGTTGGGGCCTGTAGAACTAAGAGCTTCAGAGAACCCCATTGTAGTGGGAGCTACTAATATAAACAAAAGCTCTAACATAAGAGAATCCGACATCATATTACAAATTATGTCATGGAACATCGCTGGCATATGCCCCAAAATAATGGATGGGTCTTTAATGGATTTTGTTGAAGACCACCATGTAATCTCTTTACAAGAGACATGGTCCACCGATGAACAACATTTGATGGGCTATAAAACATATTTTTCACCGGCAGTTGCGGGCCCTCATGGTAGGGCAAAGGGGGGCTTGACGATATTTATAAAAAACACTATACCTGGGTTAAAAGTAACCCCCCTTAGACTCCATACTAATTATCAAGTCTTGAAACTCACATTTATAAGGAAGGGGGCAGTATTTCTAGTGAACTTCTACGATAACCTCCCTGAATGTGAGAGATTAGAATTGCTTGGGGCACTTCGTAATAAACTCCTTACTTTGACAAAAAAAACACAAGGGTCAGAAGTCCCTAGCATCGTTTGGGGTGGTGACTTTAATCACCACCCCTGCAGCGTGAAAAACAGTAACATCTGTGGGGTGGGGGACGAAACTGATAATTATGTGACTCATTTTAGCCACACAAAGATAGGAGATCTCCTAAATGAAACGATGGCTGAATTAGGCCTAGTGATCTTAAATAAGGTAAATACTCCTACAGGTCAGCTACAGCCCACCTATCTGGGTAGGGGCTGGGAGACAACAATTGATTATTTTCTGGTCTCATCTACATTGGAAAACAAAGCCCAGGGTTTTAGAGTAATAAATAATATATTAAGTGATCATGCAGCCTTGGTTTTTTCCTTGACCATCGACGAGGGGAAATTTACCCCTTATACGATGATGAATGTCCTTGCACAGAATAATATCCACCTTACAAAATTAAATGGCTTCACCGTAGGTTGGGGCAAGATAGAACCAGAAGCGCTAACCAAGAAGGTGGTCCAGGCAGTATACCCTGCAATTGGGAAATGTTTAGACACTCAAACTAACCAATTAGAATTATTGCACAATTTTAAAATAATATTAGAGAAAGTAAAAGATCTTTTAACCCGCATTAACAAAGGGGAAAAGGGCGAGAAAAGAGGGTGGTTTAACCATGAATGCACCCTAGCTCATAAACTTTTAAAAAAAGCCTTGACCAAACCTGTACGAGATCAAGAGGAAATTAGCGATTTAAGGAGATCTTATCGCCTAGCTTGTAAAAAAAGAAAACAGGAACTAAAAAAATCTTTATGGGACCAATTATACGAGAGTTCTCAGGCAAAAAATGGTGAAATGTTTTGGAAGGTGGTAAAGACCCCCTTCCTGACCGATAGCTGTGACCAACCAAGAGTTGAAGTGGCGATTGATGGCGTAACATGGGTGAACCACTTCTCTAAAGTTTTTAGTAAAACACAAGTAGTGGACCCATTAGAAAATACGAATGTTAGCCCCCAAGAAATCTTATTTCCGATTCCATTAACCTTTGAACTACACGAAGTCATAAATGCCGTTAAAGCAAGTAAATCTGGTAAAGCCCCCGGACCAGATGGTGTACCTGTCGATTTTTTTAAATTTAAACTTGACCTCTGGGCGCCAATTTTGAAGGGGGTCTTTGATGCGGCAATGAATCACGGGTTAATTGAAACTTGGACTCAATCAATTATGATTCCGATTTTCAAGAAAGGAAACAGGGAGGAGGCCTCCTGTTATCGGCCAATATCGTTACTAGATTCTCTTGGCAAAGTTTTAGGTAGGGTGGTACTACAGCGACTTCAGGAGTGGGCAGAAGACCATAACATATTATCTGTTTTTCAGTTTGGTTTCCGGGAGGGTTTTGGTACAATTGAACAGGCACTGAATTTAAGCCTATTGATGGGAAAATATGTCACAGCCAAGGAGGGAAGACTATACATGGTCTATGTCGACCTTACTGCGGCATTTGACTGTGTTTCCCATTCAAAGCTCTGGTCCGTCCTCATTGAGATGGGCATAGACCCAGCCCTGGTAAACCTCCTTCGTGCATTGTATTCTAACGCATCGTCCAGGGTTCGTTTTGGAACAAAGGGTGAAGTTTCTGAGTCCTTTAGGGTGGAACGTGGCGTGAGGCAGGGCTGTGTCTTGGCCCCCTTTCTCTTCTCACTCTACACTAACGGTTTGGAAGTAGAGATGTTGAAAGGGGCCCTCGACCTCCCCCAAACAAAAGAGCGCCTCATTCCAGCACTTCTGTATGCGGATGACGCTGTCATTTTAGCGCGTACTCCGCGAGAATTGCAGAAATCCCTAGATAGGTACTCGACGTTTATGGGCACCCTTGATCTGAAAATAAATATTAAAAAAACCTACGTGATGGTGGCAGGAAGGGATACAAAAAGAGGAAATTCTATTTTCCTAGATAAAGAGAGGTTGGATTTCACAACCCAATACTCGTATCTTGGAGTCATGATTGATGAAAAACTTAATTGGAAAGCAGCTATTGAAGCTCGCAAACACCATCTTATGCGAGCAATAGCGGCACTTATAAAATTCTCCCAGAAATTAGGAAAGAGACCACCCGTAGAACTGCTTCGCATTTACGTAGCGAAGTGCCATTCAATCGCACTCTACGGGGCAGGCCTGTGGGGGCACAAAAATACGACTGTACTGCAAGTAGCAGAGAATTCCTTTATGAGATACCTTTTGATGATTTCCAAAAGCGCATCTACTTTTTCCTGTCATGCTGAACTTGGCATGGCCCACATTGAGGATCTGGCTAAAATTCAACCCCTCCTCTTGTGGCGTCGCATTTGGACATCATCGAAGAATTTCCTTACTAAGGAGATTGCAGCAGACTGCATGTCTCTGGAGAATGCAAGGAAAATTGAGTGGCTGCTCTACGTAAAGAAGTTTTTCATTGATTTGGGCTTGTCTAAATATTATGTTAACCCTGAACTAATGTCTGAGATCTCTAAGAAAGAACTAAAAACAATAGCCCTCTCTTTTTTGGAAGAGATACGGTTAACTAAAGAGATAAGTAAGCCATCGGTTCAACACTCCATAATAGTCGCAACCACAATGTACATTGAACCATATTTGGCCTATGTTGATTCCCAATTTGAGCGTTTCTTGTTAACACGTTTTAGACTGAATGTTTTTCACAGGCTTGTAGCATTCCCCAAATGTAACTCATGGAAAGAGGTTTTAGGGGCGTGTCCCTGTGATGAAACATCGGTCCAAACAACAATGCATACGGTCTTGTTTTGCAAGTTTTACGCTGAGCACCGTAATACATGGCTAATTCCACTATTAAGAACTCTTGGTTTCAGACGATGTCGCCCTGCTATGCTGCACCTACAATTCTTGAATACTGTACTTATCACAAAAACTGTTGTGACTTTTTTAAAGTGTATCTACCGTCACAGATCAAATCTTGGTTAAAATAACTGTTGTTATTCTAAACGATTTTATATACTGAGTTTACTGTGAACGTTATGTTTCTTGTATGTACTTTTATGGTTATAATTGATTTTATATAACCGAATAAAGATTTATTATTATAGTGCAAGCCAGACTGCCCTTGACCTGACTGATTGGCCAGTAGAACATGGGTGAACATAGGTTGAGCATGACATTTGTCAGATTGTTTGCTTTTTTCCCAAAACATGGGGATTTCCTCATTTTGTTCGGGCAGGAAAATATCCCTGCCAAGGCTTGACTGCCAGCCTTGTTTTGTGGGTCTTCTTAGTGTGGCAGTATGAGACATGTATGGGTTTCCTATGGGCTTGGTGTATCCACAGGCAATCAACTGGGTGCAGTGCCATTAGGACACTTGGAAAATAATTGAAAGTAAAATGACAGTATAGGCTACCAGACTTTTGGTAACAGGTATCACCCATGTGATGTATTGTAACATCTACACACAATAAGGTTTCAGGAAATCACCAAAGAATCAGAATAAAAATCTTATGTGTCATGAATAGCATTTCAAAAATATTGCTACTACTAAAATATAGAATATAAGCTAAGAATTGTTTATATTTTTGTTTAAATATGGTTTTTAACAAAATCATTGTATTTATATTGTATATTTTAAGACGTTGTGGCAGCCATCCAAGCAGGTAAAGCTGGCACAGGTAACAGCAGTGGGTTGGGGCAGTGGAGTGGAAGTCAACCGACAACAGGATAGGGAAAGTAAAATAAATAAAATTAAAAAAAACACTTACCATGCGCTCGCTGCATCACCAAGTCGACGATGCGGCCAGCACAAGGTAAGTGTTTTTTTGAATTATTTTACTTTTCCTATCTCGTCATCTTTTGACTTTCCCCCCCTGCAGCGCCCCACCACCCCACCGCTGTTACCTGTACCGGCTGCACTGGTATTTAAGGACTCAGGACTCAATCCTGAGTCATATAAAAACACAAACATAGACATAGGATGCAGAGTAGGAATACCCTGAACCCCTAGGCCTGGGGCAAAAAAGCATGTCTGCCGCAAATTTGCAGAGAATCCGCGAATCCAAAGTAAACCTTTTTAAAAATCAATTATTGGCTCCACACTTGTTTCAGAAAAAAACCCTGGGGTGGGACAGGGCCTAGGGGGGTGATGCATATATTTATTTTGGGGAGGGGGTGCGTGGCCCCCCTTTCCGAACATCTGTCAGGCCACAGGGCCCACATCCCCTTGTGCTGAGGGAAAACAGGGAAGATCCCATCCCCCAGGGCCGAAATGCATTACAAATTGGAGGAGGGCCTCTTGGCTCCCTCCTCAAGCCTAAAAAAGGTTCCAGGGACCCCATACCCCAGGCCGAGTCATTAAATGAAGAGAGGGGGCATGTGCCCCCCCGCTTGAGCCTAATTAGTACCCAGGGACTCAATTCTCTTGGGCCATCAAAGTAATTCAAGGGAGGGGCACCACCCAGACCTCCTCCTTGAGCCGGTTCAGGAACTGTGTCCCAGGGAGTCCACCCCCGGAACTCAGTCCGGTACACAGAAGGTTTCCTTGCCAGGCCTTGATGCGAGCAGGAAAACATTGGTTTCCTCAAGTCTGGCGAGAGCATTTGTAGACCTGCATGCATGCAAATCTGCTCCCACCTAGTGGGAGATTTAAATATGCTCTCGCCAGCTGGGTGCAAAATTCTGGTCTGTTTCCCTTCCCGCACTCCTACGGGAAGGGAAACAGAATACATACTCGCTCCCACCCAGAGGTGGTAAGCATAGATAGCTGCTCCCTCGGGGGGAGAACAATGCCAATTCCCACACCATGGGGGAAGCCAGCTGAGCCTGTGGGGGACCAAGGGCTCTCCCCAGAGTCCCCAATGTATTTTTTGTGGGTACCCAGGGTGAAAAAAGGGCACCCACCGGTGGACTCAGGGGTAGGAGTCCCCGGAGGTCCGAGAAGGGTTGGGCAGGAGGCACAAATGTCCACTCCCCTTTTAAATAAGATACGCCCCTGGTGGGGTCCGGGTGTCTATGAAGGGTTGAAGAGGGGTTCCTCACCACCCCCTCTCCTTTTAAATACGATATGACCCACCTGTGTCCCCGGGGGAAAGCCAAGCAGCTCCCTCCCTTTTTTAATGGAATTCACCCTGGGATGGGGTCCCCTGGGCCAATTGAGGATCAGGGACAGGGGCTGCATATCCCCTCCCCTTAATATATATCATAACTCTCGCCATCACCATGCACTGCTAACTACCACATATATTACATCAATCATTACATCTTCTATGACATCATTGATAATTTCACTGCAAAATTTGCACTGAAATCATTGTGCATTGCGAGGCGTAAGTTATAGCTACCTTTCTGAACATTACACCTAACTATAACGTTACTTCCCCCTAGGACCTATTTTCCATAGGAAATCCGCAACATTCTATTCCCAATAAGTCTGGCGCCGGTTGACGAATCTTCGCAAAATTTTCCAAACTTTTGGCCAGCTCCGGTCCGCTCATATCCTGAAAGTTTTGTGGTGATTCGTCAAGCGGGGGCAGAAAAAAAAGGGGGGTCCCAAAACGCGTTTTCCCCATGCAATTTCCCATAGGACCTGTTGATGCAGCTACAGCCCGAACTGCTGAATGGAATTACACCAAATTTGGCAGAAAGGTAGATCTTGGTTCAGAGTCTTGCCTTTTGCTTAAATGGTGTAAATCCGTTCAGTAGTTCCTGAGAAAATCAAAAGTAAAATCACATATATATCTGGGCGGAGCCTAACCACACATCTCATCGTGAGATTTGATTGGCTGTCAGCACTTCATCCAAGAAGTGTTGGCAGCCATCTTGGGACCAATATACATGATAGCACCTCATTAAAAAGCATTGCAGTTAATAGTAGGTTTTAAGACTTTAGTTACATTATAAATCATTTGTTGATGGTACCATACTCATTTTAGGAATTGTAGTATGTTCTAAGGTGATTTTACCATGTGAAAAAGCCTTCTGACGGGATATCATGAATCATGTTTGAGAGAAAACTATTTTCACATGCTTTTCCCACAGAGGTTTGGAAGGTGATCTATAAGCTAAACTGAGAGCCTATTTTCTGTAAATTCACAATTTTTTTCTTAGTCATGTGAGAATGAAGTCTGACATTCTCAGTAAAACATGTACATCCAACAAGGGCAGAGACTGTCAGTTGATTCCTTTGTGTTCTACTGCAGCTTCCCAGAGTGTTCCAAAGAACAACTAGAGCGCTAACACTCCTACTTATGATAAACGTATGGCACACCTGAAGCCATCTTGATTGGAATAAAGTGGTAACTCTTAAAACATTTAATTTAAAAAGGAACAAAATGAGGGGGTTCATTTTGTCATAGAATGTATGATTAGTGCTGCAGAAAGAAAAATTAGGGCACATTTTGAGTGACTTCTCAAATCCTCTTCTATTTCATTAAATAATTCTGACATGCAGACTGAAACATGCACTTTCAATACCAGCAACAGACTTCCCTGGTGAGCAGTAGCTTTACTACAGTGATCTAATGAGCAACTAGAGTGCTAACATTCTGAATTTATGCCTTCTTCATTGAATCAAAGTAAAAAACTGACAGTATGCCTACTGAGGAGACTGTAGTAAATGAGGAAATTAGGAAACTTCATAACAAGTCTCCCAAGATGGCCACCAAAGACAAAAGAGCCCAAATGTAGCACAAATATCACCGAGATGTGGCCCAAGTATAGCCCAATGATAGAAATCCCAGAGTGTTTTAAAGAACAACTAGAGCGCTAACAGTCTTACTTATTACAAAAGTATGGCACACCTGAAGCCATTTTGATTGGAATACAGTGGTAACACTTAAAACATTTAATTTGCAAAGGAACAAAATGAGGGGGTCCATTTTGCCATAGAAATTATGATTAGTGCTGCAGAAAGAAAAATTAGGGCACATTTTGACTTCTCAAATCCTCTTCTATTTCATTAAAAAGTTCTGACATGCAGACTGAAACATGCACTTTGAATACCAACAGCAGACTTCCCTGGTGAGCAGTAGCTTTACTACAGTGATCTAATGAGGAACTAGAGTGCTACCATTCAGAATTTATGGCAAATGTGTCACATCTGAATGCCTTCTAGATGGAACCAAAGTAAACAAGCATTGAAAATGCAATAGGTCTCGCCCTCGTTTAAGTTAAAGCAATTATGTTTGTAATTAGGTGGCTTTTTAGCTTTGCTTTTATCAGTGTTTTTCAAAATTTCATGTACATAACATGCATATATGTATATGTATGCATGCATTTATATTTGTATTTATATAGAAATGCAGATTATATATATGTTTATATATGTATGTATATATATATATTCACTGAAAAAACCATAGGTTTCACACACGTTATAGTTAGGAATTAGCATTTAAAAAACCTTGCAAATTCAGTGAAAAAACCATAGGTTTCACACATGTTATAGTTAGCTGGACATTTTACTGATAAAAAATCAATGAAATTCCCCCGTTATAGTTAGTGCAGGCAACTATAACTCACGCGACCGCAATCCTCTGCTGATGCTAATACTGTATTTAGATACTTATTTGCCCATGTCTTCTTCCATTAAATTTTAGCTATACATATATTACAAATATTTTTTTTTCTTAAAGACACATATGTCATCAGCAGAGGATTGCGGTCGCGTGAGTTATAGTTGCCTGCACTAACTATAACGGGGGAATTTCATTGATTTTTTATCAGTAAAATGTCCAGCTAACTATAACATGTGTGAAACCTATGCTAAGTTACTTTACGCCATTTGTGGCGTGCGCGCCCACTTAACGCAGTTCATTCCGTGCGCGCACGGTGCGCTTCGCGCACCGTGCGCGCACAATGAGCACGCGGTGCGCTTCGCGCACCGCGCGCCCACTTTACGCAGTTAGTGGCGTGCACGCACGGTGGGCACGCGGTGCGCTACGCGCACCGTGTGCCCACGTTACGCTGGATGGGCCATGGACGCACGATGCGCTTCGCGCACCGTGCGCACATGGAGGACATATTATGCGCTTCGTGGTGAAAGGTGAGCTTTGACTTTTTATTTTTTGAAATGCTACTAGATAATAAGCCATGCACAAATGGTGCTCCACGGGCACCATGTGCACACGGGGTGGGGAGATTGTGGATAATTTTTTTGTTAAAAATTTTTTTTACCGTACGCATATGGTAAGCGTAATCGGCGATTTTTCGGAATAAATTAAAAATTACTTTTTGGCCTTGGGGGTTATTGGGGGACACTTTCACAAAGGCCAGGTGGTTAGGACTTGTCTAACTGCTCTCGTTACATGTTTTTTCCCTTTGTTTTTACTCCCCCCCTCAGAGTGCGAGAGAGAAAATGGCGGCCGCCGCTTCCTGGTTTCGAACGATTCGAATGTTTACTAAGATCTAACAGCCAATCAGAATCGCGCTCGCGCACGGCACCGTACGCGTACGGTAAGCACACGGTAAGCGCACCGTAAGCTGGCTCAGATATATATATTGATTTAAATGCTATTTTCTCAGGAACTACTGAACAGATTTACACCAGACCTACAAAAGGCACTTCCTTGACCTGAGGACTACCTCTCTGCCAAATTTCAAGTAACTCTGTTCAGCCGTTCGGGCTGTAGCTGTGTCTAAAGGTCCTATGGAAAAATGCATGGGAAAAACGCGTTTTGGGACCCCCCTTTTTTCTCAGCCCCCGCTTGACGAATCCCCCCGAGACTTTCAGGGAAGGAACGGAGCGTAGCGCCCCACCTATTTTGAAAATTTCGCGAGGATTCGTCGACCGGCGCAAAAGTTATTCCAAATAGAATGTTGCGGATTTCCTATGGAAACGTGGTCCTAACTATAACTACCTACTGGCGACCGCCAGTAGGTAATATATATATATACACATACATATATATAAATGCATATGCAGAAATGTGCATATGTGTACGTGTAGAGAGAGGTAGAGAGAGGTAGAGAGGTAGAGGTGTAGAGGTAGAGACGTAGAGGTAGAGAGGTAGAGGTAGAGAGGTAGAGAGTAGTAGAGAGAGAGGTAGAGAGAGGTAGAGAGGTAGAGAGTAGAGGATGAGTAATAGAGAGTAGAGAGTAGAGAGAGAGAGTAGTAGAGAGTAGTAGGGAGAGTAGCAGAGAGTGAGTAGGAGAGAGTAGTAGAGTGAGTAGTGGAGAGTGAGTAGTAGAGTGAGTAGTAGAGAGTAGTAGAGAGTGAGTATTAGAGAGTGAGTAGTAGAGAGTAGTAGAGAGTGAGTAGTGGAGACTGAGTAGCAGAGAGAGAGTAGAAGGTGAGAAGTAGAGAGTAGTAGAGAGTAGTAAAGAGTGAGTATTAGAGAGCGAGTAGTAGAGAGTGAGTAGTGGAGACTGAGTAGCAGAGAGAGAGTAGTAGAGAATGAGTAGTAGAGAATGAGTAGTAGAGTGAGTAGTAGAGAGTAGTAGAGAGAGAGTAGTAGCGAGTGAGTAGTAGAGAGTAGTAGAGAGTGAGTAGTAGAGTAGTAGAGAATAGTAGAGAGAGAGAGTAGTAGAGAGTGAGTAGTAGAGAGTAGTAGAGAGTGAGTAGTAGTGAGTGAGTAGTAGAGAGAGAGTAGTAGAGAGTGAGTAGTAGAGAGTAGTAGAGAGTGATTAGTAGAGAGTAGTGGAGTAGTAGAGAGTGAGTAGTAGAGAGTAGTAGAGAGTGAGTAGTAGAGTGAGTAGTAGAGAGAGTAGTAGAGAGCAAGAAGTAGAGAGTGTGTAGTAGAGAGAGTAGTAGAGAGTAGTAGAGAGTGAGTAGTAGAGAGTGAGTAGTAGAGAGAGTAGTAGAGAGTAGTAGAGTAGTAGAGAGTGAGTAGGAGAGAGTGAGTAGTAGAGTAGTAGAGAGTGAGTAGCAGAGAGAGTAGTAGAGAGTAGTAGAGTAGTAGAGAGTGAGTAGTAGAGTGAGTAGTAGAGAGTAGTAGAGAGTGAGTAGTAGAGAGTGAGTAGTGGAGAGTGAGTAGTAGAGAGTGAGTAGTAGAGAGTGAGTAGTAGAGAGAGAGTAGTAGATAGTAGTAGAGTGAGTAGTAGAGAGTGAGTAGTAGAGAGAGAGTAGTAGAGAGTAGTAGAGAGTGAGTAGTAGAGTAGTAGAGAGTGAGTGGTAGAGAGTAGTAGAGTGAGTAGTAGAGAGTAGTAGAGAGTGAGTAGTAGAGAGAGTAGTAGAGAATGAGTAGTTGAGAGTGAGTAGTAGAGAGTAGTAGAGAGTAGTAGAGTAGTAGAGAGTGAGTAGTAGAGAGTGAGTAGTAGAGAGTAGTAGAGTGAGTAGTAGAGAGGGAGTAGTAGAGAGAGAGTAGTAGAGAGTAGTAGAGAGTGAGTAGAAGAGTAGTAGAGAGTGAGTGGTAGAGAGTAGTAGAGAGCAGTAGAGTGAGTAGTAGAGAGTAGTAGAGAGTGAGTAGTAGAGAGTAGTAGAGAGAGAGTAGTAGAGAGTGAGTAGTAGAAAGTAGTAGCGAGTGGGTAGTAGAGAGTGAGTAGTTTAATTTAAAAGGAACACAATGAGGAGGTTCATTTTGCCTTAGAAATTATGATTAGTGCGGATAAAAGAAAATTAGGGCACATTTTGAGTGACTTCTCAAATCCTCTTCTATTTCCTTAAAAAATTCTGACATGCAGACTGAAACATGCTCTTTCAATACCAGCAGCAGACTTCCCTGGTGAGCAGTAGCTTTACTACAGTGATCTAATAAGCAACTAGAGTGCTAACATTCCGAATTTATGGCAAATGTGTGACACATCTGAATGCCTTCTTGATGGAATGAAAGTAAAAAACCTGAAAGTATTTCCTACTGAGGAGACTGTTGTAAATGAGGAAATTAGGAAACTTCAAAACAAATAAGTCTCCCAAAATGGCCACCAGAGACAAAAGAGCCCAAATGTAGCACAAATATCACCGAGATGTAGCCCAAGTATAGCCCAATGACAGAATGTCCCAGAGTGTTTTAAAGAACAACTAGAGCGCTAACAGTCTTACTTATGACAAAAGTATGGCACACCTGATGGCATCTGGATTGGAATAAAGTGGTAACACTTAAAACATTTAATTTGCAAAGGAACAAAATGAGGGGGTTCATTTTGCCATAGAAATTATGATTAGTGCTGCAGAAAGAAAGATTAGGGCACATTTTGACTTCTCAAATCCTCTTCCATTTCATTAAATAATTCTGCCATGCAGACTGAAACATGCACTTTGAATACCAGCAGCAGACTTCCCTGGTGAGCAGTAGCTTTACTACAGTGATCTAATGAGCAACTAGAGTGCTACCATTCAGAATTTATGGAAAATGTGTTTCACATCTGAATGCCTTCTTGATGGAATCAAAGTAAACAAGCATTGAAAATGCAATAGGTCTCGCCCTCGTTTGAGGCTAAAGCAATTCTGTTTGTAATTAGGTTGCTTTTTAGCTTTGCTTGTATTAGAGTTTTTCAAACTTTCATGTACATACCATGCATATGTATGCATATATGTATATGTATATGTTTGCATGCATTTATATTTATATAGATATGCAGATTATATTTATATGTTTATATATGTATATATATATACACATACATATATATAAATGCATATGCATATATACGCATATATATATGTGCATATGTGTGCATATACAGAGAGGTAGAGAGGTAAAGGTGTACAGGTAGAGGTGTAGAGGTAGAGGTAGAGAGGTAGAGAGTAGTAGAGAGAGAGGTAGAGAGGTAGAGAGTAGAGAGTGAGTAGTAGAGTAGTAGAGTGAGTAGTAGAGAGTGAGTAGTAGAGAGTGAGTATTAGAGAGTGAGTAGTAGAGAGTAGGAGAGAGTGAGTAGTAGAGTGAGTAGTAGAGAGTAGTAGAGAGTGAGTAGTAGAGAGTAGTAGAGAGTGAGTAGCAGAGAGAGAGTATTAGAGAGTAGTAGAGAATGAGTAGCAGAGTGAGTAGTAGAGAGTAGTAGAGAGAGAGTAGTAGAGAGTGAGTAGTAGAGAGTAGTAGAGAGAGAGTAGTAGAGAGTAGTAGAGAGAGAGTAGTAGAGAGTGAGTAGTAGAGAGTATTAGAGAGTGAGTAGTAGAGAGTGAGTAGTAGAGAGAGAGTAGTAGAGAGTAGAAGAGTAGTAGAGAGTGAGTAGTAGAGATTGAGTAGTAGAGAGTAGTGGAGTAGTAGAGAGTGAGTAGTAGAGAATAGTAGAGAGTGAGTAGTAGAGTGAGTACTAGAGAGTAGTAGAGAGCGAGTAGCAGAGAGCAAGTAGTAGAGAGTGTGTAGTAGAGAGTGAGTAGTAGAGAGTAGTAGAGAGTGAGTAGTAGAGAGATAGTAGTAGAGAGTGAGAAGTAGAGAGAGTAGTAGAGTAGTAGAGCGTGAGTAGTAGAGTGAGTAGTAGAGAGTAGTTGAGAGCGAGTAGTAGAGAATGAGTAGTGGAGAGTGAGCAGTAGAGAGTAGTAGAGAGTGAGTAGTAGAGAGTGAGTAGTAGAGAGAAGTAGAGTGAGTAGTAGAGAGTGAGTAGTAGAGAGAGAGTAGTAGAGAGTGAGTAGTAGAGAGTGAGTGGTAGAGAGTAGGAGAGAGTAGTAGAGTGAGTAGTAGAGAATAGTAGAGAGTGAGTTGTAGAGCGAGTAGTAGAGAGTAGTAGAGTAGTAGAGAGTGAGTAGTAGAGAGTGAGTAGCAGAGAGAGTAGTAGAGAGTGAGTAGTAGAGAGTGAGTAGTAGAGAGTAGTAGAGAGCGAGTAGTAGAGAGTGAGTAGTGGAGAGTGAGTAGTAGAGAGCGAGTAGTAGAGAGTGAGTAGTAGAGAGTGAATAGTAGAGAGTGAGTAGTAGAGAGAGAGTAGTAGAGAGTGAGTAGTAGAGAGTAGTAGAGTGAGTAGTAGAGAGTGAGTAGTAGAGAGTAGTAGAGAGAGAGTAGTAGAGAGTGAGTAGTAGAGAGAGAGTAGTAGAGTAGTAGAGAGTGAGTGGTCGAGAGCAGCAGAGAGTAGTAGAGTGAGTAGTAGAGAGTAGTAGAGAGTGAGTAGTAGAGAGTGAATAGTAGAGAGTAGAAGTAGAGAGTAGTAGAGAGAGAGAGTAGTAGAGAGTGTAGTAGAGAGTGAGTAGTAGAGAGTAGTCACGAGTGAGTAGTAGAGAGTAGTAGAGAGTGAGTAGTAGAGAGTGAGTGGTAGAAAATAGCAGAAAGTAGTAGAGTGAGTAGTAGAGAGTGAGTAGCAGAGAGTGAGTAGTAGAGAGAGTAGTTGTAGAGCGTGAGTAGTAGAGAGTGAGTAGTTGAGAGTGAGTAGTAGAGAGTAGTAGCGAGTGAGTAGTAGAGAGTGAGCAGTAGAGTAGTAGAGAGTGAGTAGTTGAGAGTGAGTAGTAGAGAGTAGTAGAGTAGTAAGGAGTGAGTAGTAGAGAGTAGTAGAGAGTGAGTAGTAGAGAGTGAGTAGTAGAGAGAGAGTAGTAGAGAGTCAGTAGTAGAGTAGTAGAGAGTAGTCAGTCAGTGTCAGTCAGTGTCAGTCAGTGTCAGTCAGTCAGTGTCAGTCAGTGTCAGTCAATCAGTGTCAGTCAGTCAGTGTCAGTCAGTGTCAATCAGTGTCAGTCAGTGTCAGTCAGTCAGTCAGTGTCAGTCAGTCAATCAGTGTCAGTCAGTGTCAGTGTCAGTCAATCTGTGTCAGTGAGTGTCAATCGGTCAGTGTCAGTCAGTCAGTGTCAGTCAGTCAGTGTCAGCTAGAGCAGCTCTGCTGACCTGGTACTCTGGCTCTAAAGCAGCTCTGCTGACCTGGTTGACTCTCTCTAAAGCAGCTCTGCTGACCTGGTTTCTCTGGCTCTACAGCAGGTCTGCTGACCTGGTTCTCTGGCTCTAGAGCAGCTCTGCTGACCTAGTTCTTATGCTACAGAGCAGTTCTGCTGATCTAGTTCTCTGGCTCTACAGCAGCTCTGCTGACCTGGTTCTCTGGCTCTAAAGCAGTTCCGCTGACCCAGTTCTATGGCTCTGAAGCAGTTCTGCTGACATGGTTCTCTGGCTCTAGAGCAGCTCTGCTGACCTGGTTCTCTCCCTCTAATGCAGCTCTACTGACCTGGTTTCTCTGGCTCTGCAGCAGCTCTGCAGACCTGGTTCTCTGGCTCTAGAGCAGCTCTGTTGACCTGGTTCTTAGGCTCTAGAGCAGCTCTACTGACCTGGTTCTCTGGCTCTAAAGCAGCTCTGCTGACCAGGTTCTATGGCTCTAAAGCAGCTCTGCTGATTTGGTTCTCTGGCTCTAGAGTAGCTCTGCTGACCTGGTTCTCTGGCTCTAAAGCAGCTCTGCTGACCTGGTTCTCTCTCTCTAAAGCAGCTCTGCTGACCTGGTTTCTCTGGCTCTACAGCAGGTCTGCTGACCCAGTTCTATGGCTCTGAAGCAGTTCTGCTGACATGGTTCTCTGGCTCTAGAGCAGCTCTGCTGACCTTGTTCTCTCCCTCTAAAGCAGCTCTACTGACCTGGTTTCTCTGGCTCTGCAGCAGCTCTGCAGACCTGGTTCTCTGGCTCTAAAGCAGCTCTGCTGATTTGGTTCTCTGGCTCTAGAGTAGCTCTGCTGACCTGGTTTTTTGGCTCTAAAGCAGCTCTGCTAACCTGGTTCTCTGGCTCTAAAGCAGCTCTTCTGGCCTGGTTCTCTGGCTCTAAAGCAGCTCTGCTGACCTGGTTCTCTCCCTCTAGAGCAGCTCTGCTGACCTGGTTTCTCTGGCTCTACAGCAGCTCTGCTGACCTGGTTCTCTGGCTCTAGAGCAGCTCTGCTTACCTAGTTCTTAGGCTCTAGAGCAGCTCTGCAGACCTGGTTCTCTGGCTCTACAGCAGCTCTGCTGACCTGGTTTTCAGCACTCACGATGCACGCACCCCACTTTGCGAAAATATATTTAAAAATAATATAAGTTTATTATAAGTAGAAATATATTATTTTGATGAATATCTTACATAATCTCTTGCCTTAATATGTATATTAAAGACACATACATATCATTTTGGAATATATTTTTTTTTTGCGGGAGTCGCGCACCCAGCACGCCCCAGCACGTATATGATGTCACGCGGGACCCGCAACCGCGCAAACATCTCGTACCGTAATGCGCATGTGTCGCGAATGCGTGGGAGCAGGATTCGCAGACTGGTCGCATACCAATCGCGCATATCACGTGATATTGAATGTATATGAGGTAACTGAAAAACACGCAGCCGTCGCACACCATAAGCGGATCATTCATGACTGTTCTAAAATGGCGGCTAGAATGCGCGCACCCACCATGATGTGTACACTTTGAGTGCGCGACTCAGAAAAAAATTGGAATTTATTTTTTAAGAAAATAATATAAATATATTAAAATAAAAAATGAAAACAAGAAAATTAATCAATAGTTCAGTTTTAATTAAAAAAAATTTTTTTTTTGCAATTTTCAGAATAATATATAATGTTATTCAATGAATAACATATTTATAAGTAAACAGTTAAAAAACTGTAGAAAATCAGTACAAAAAAATAGATATACCTACTATCACACTTAAAAGTTAGCATTTAAAAAACCTTTGAAATTCACTGAAAAAAACATAGGTTTCAGAGACGTTATAGTTAGAAATTATCATTTAAAAAACCTTAGAAATTCACAGAAAAAACCATAGGTTTCAGGGGTGTTAAAGTTAGCTGCCCATTTCACTCATACAAAACCATAGAAATTCCTCCGTTATAGTTAGTTCTGCTAACTATAAGTCACGCGCCCGCAATGCACTGCTGATGATGTCACATATTGCATCATTCATGACATGGTCAGTGACATCACTGATGACATCACTGATGACATCTCAAATGACATCACTGATGACATCATCCACTTGACAATCTGATACACCTCATCATACACTAGTATAACCTTTCATCACTCACTGTAAAATACAGAGTACCATATTTGAAACCATTGACACACCAATACCAGTTACTACATACCCACTCACTGATTCCTAAGTCTACACACACAACTACCCATTCAACAACAGAATCATCTATACATGCAGTCATTAATTAATAGAACACTATCAAATGCACTTATACACATATATAGACATTGACACATCAGCAGTCATCTTAGTCGGTTATGCAGTCATCCTACTCACTCATGAAAATAATGTATCGCACTTAAATTTACTCACTTACACAATTATCCAACAACACCTCATTTATTCAAACACATAGTAACTCATCGTTAATATGTTAAAAAAAGCACCATTACAATTATACACTCATTCATATAGTTACTCTCACAATCACTGACTCTTACACATACTCATTTATATACACCAACTCTCACATACAATGCCTTGTATTTTTTTACTTTGTTGAAGATGTACAACTAAAACATATATTCGCTCACCAACACACAAATAAATACACTCAGTCACCCAAACAACTGTTTCCATATGCACCCTTATACCCATACACCTAGTCAATCAATCATTCACACATCTATGCATAGAGTTACACACACCCCATCCAACCACACAAAAACTCAGTGTCCCATACAAATACTCACCCAACTAATCAATAACTAATATACACACTCATGTAGTTAGTGACCAACTGATGCAGCATGTTATACAACAACAGAGACAGTGCTGCACACATTCACATAGTTTAGTTACTAATCCATGTATTAAGTGAGACACTTTTAATTACTCACTTAAAAAGACAGTCAGACAGCTACTAAATCCTCCATCCAGACAGTTATATATCGACTCAATCTTCAATACAGATTGGTATATATATAATACATATTTAAATTTCAAACTAAACCACATTCAGTGGATGATGTCATCAGTGATGTCATCCGTGATGTCATTTGAGATGCCATCAGTGATGTCATCAGTGATGTCACTGACAATGTCATGAATGATGCAATATGTGACATCATCAGCAGTGCATTGCGGGCGCGTGAGTTCTAGTTAGCAGAACCAACTATAACGGAGGAATTTCTATGGTTTTGTATGAGTGAAATGGGCAGCTAACTATAACACCCCTGAAACCTATGGTTTTTTCTGTGAATATATATATATTTCAATTTTATGGGGCCTTCATATCACACTTTTAATCTGTGGATTCGCTGCAATTTTGGTCACAGGAACTAGTAACCGTAGAGTACTCATATGGGCTTTCTTGTCGAATTTGTGGTGACTTACAGTTCCATGAAATACATTTTAAGAAAAGAGGAAGACTTGGTGCATTACATTTAAAGAAAAACTATATGTTATCTTACCATAATTTAGTCAAATTGTGGTACAAATTATATATTTGTTTAATTTGAAAATCAGTTAAAAAACACAAAGGATACAGTGACGTTATAGTTAGGGAAAATACTTTAAAAAATCCTTACAAAGTCACTGAAAAAACAGGGACTGTACAGCTAGGAAATAGAATGATAGGTAGGTAGGTAGGTAGGTAGATAGATAGATAGATAGATAGATAGATAGATAGATAGATAGATAGATAGATAGATAGATAGATAGATAGATAGATAGATAGATAGATAGATAGATAGATAGATAGATAGATAGATAGATAGATAGATAGATAGATAGATAGATAGATAGCATCCTGGTAAACCAGACCAATCAGGACTCTTCCAAGCCTGTCTAGTATGTGTACGATGTCACTAGTGACACTGCATGCATGTTAACAAGACAATTGAGTCGTCTCATTTAGGTGTTTGCCAGTTGCCATATGGCATTGGGTACTAGCAAACTCCCTCCTGCTGTCCATACAATAAAAAGGATCTTGTCTGACAATGGGGAGGAGGTGATAAAACATGGCCCCCAGGTGCAAGGGGGCCTTGGTTGGCATGATGTATATTTACAATAAGGGCATCCTGGAGACACGATTTCATATTTATACACCAAAAGAGCAACCATGATGTTAATTCAGAAGCATATTAGAACTGAAAAAGATGTGATATCTAATGTGGTTATTTTTAATGATATGATTTCAATTATTACTTCATTATAAGTGTTTATCATAATGTATGTTTATGTTTATTTTACATGTTTTTACCTTTGATTAAACATGGAGTTCATTAATTTTATCCTGTTTAATTAAGATTTCTTTTTATAATAATGGTTCTGGCTGTTAATGGGGGATAGCACTGTTTTTTGGGGAAGTTCAAATGTAATTACTGTACTTATTATTTTTAAGTTAGAAAACATAGAATACATTTTAAAGGGGTTCACATTAATATACATTAATATTTAAATAGCTTTTTTAATTCAACTATTTTTAATCATTGCTTTTATTAAAGCATAGTACTTTTAAAATGTTGGGTTTCATGAATTTTAGTCTGTAGTTTTCTTTTTATGTTTAAAAGTCAGGCTAAGGGCCTGATTATGATTTTGGGGGTCCTCCATCTGCACTGCCACGCTGGCAGGAGAACTGCCAAGGCCGTGGTCAGACCACCCGCCGGATTACGATTATAATCCAGGTTGGGCCGGTGGAGCAACGGCGGTTTCATAGCGGCGGTCTGTTAGACTTTTAGGAGAGCCTAACATGCAGACCACCGCTGTGACAGCACCGACTGCACATTCCTGCACAGCGTGGCATTCACCATGTTGTGAATTCTACTCTATGCAGGAAAGGGGGTGCCATTCCAGGGGGGCAGAGTCTCACCTCCTCACATGCACACCCAGGCCCAGAGGCGCCTCAGTTGCCTCTCTGCCACCCACGGAATATACTCGGCTGTGTCGCTGCGGTACCACCAGCATATTCCTGCCTCTGGCCACTGCACCACCGCCACTGGATCCTGGTGCTTTACTGAGGGTTGTAACATTTTAATGTTATATCTACTATGATAATTTTAAGGGGGCCTTTTAAATATTGTCTTGTTGGTTTTAATTGTAAATAAATTTATAAATGTGATATATTTATTTGGGTTTTTAAATTTACATACATTGAAAAATGTTAAGTTTTACATAAATGGATATGTTATAATACTTCTATTTTTTTCTGATTTACCATCATCTAACTGCTCAGAAATTGACATCACTCGTTCCCTTTCATAACTGTCTTTAAAAAAAAGCCAATCAAGAGGACTCATTTCCCATCATCCACCTCGCAGGATGTGACAGCACTGAATTTCCCATCACTCATGTACACAGGAAATGACAGCACTGGTTTCCCACCAAAACTGTCCTCATTTAATGGGGGCTGAGTGCAGTTCTGCAGCAGATGCATGCAGTGGGTGTGCTGGAGCGGGTTATGCAACATTTTGTATACCCACCCCATTTTGCATGTTGTTTTATTAATTAGATTAATTAATTAATTATAATCGAACTAATGGATTGGAGTGATGTGGAAAATATTTACCAACCTTACTAATGTATGAATCACACGTGGGATTTGCATCTGCATGGCTTAATTAATACGTGAACTAAATTTCGTACGCATACTAATGATAGACAATTAGAATATTGCATGATATATGTCACTTTTGTGATGTATTTGTGATTCGTGCTTTATTTAGTAAGTATAAACCGCACTGAGTGTTGCTTTTGCTAGATAAATACACACACATATGGGTATTAGTGAGGGAATAACATTTAATTAGTCATTTTTATGAATTAATTACATTTTTGTGTTTCATTGCTTAAGTTGACCATTTTGGCCTATCGAAAGATGGCTGCCTTTGGTGCCTAACCTGACTGCCGACACTGAACGAGGCTTGGGTGAAGTGCGCCTGAGCTGACGCTAGCAAATGTGGCCTGGGCCTGACCCCAGATGAACATGTACCTTTCAAGGACAGCCTGGGACATCGGCCAAATATTCCGAACAAAGACTGTTGTGTGAACCGGAACTGACAAGGGTCATAACCCCAAAGACACTTTCGTGAGAGCTTAAAAAGGATGATCCCTGATTGTCCAATCAGCGAACTCGGATGCCCAAACTTTGATACATTTGATATTGATTTTACTATAAATTATGGTAGAATAGAGAGGTTGGTGCGGGTTCATTTCTGGCCTTTCTCGATTTCCTGACGTTATGCTGACGGAGAGGACGGTGACACTGCAGGACAGCTGTTATCCTGAATCTTTGATGAACTGAATTAATGCCCAAACTCCTGATGAACTGAACCTACTAAATTGATGGGCATAGATTTGCGAGACTGCCAGATTTGACATAGAGGACGACGTTTAGCCAGAATAGGTAAATATGGATGGCAACTTGATCAAATGAATGATTTAATTTGCGATATTAATATAAAAATTTGAATTAATTATCTTCAGAAATGAGTTGGGTTGTTTATTTATTGAAATGTGTTAATAAAAAGTTTAATTAGAGAATTAGAGGTTAAGCTAAACCTACAACTAACTGATCCACCCTGATTTATGAGAGGAATACCAAAGGTGAAGTTTAAGGCCTAATGAGTATCAGAAGGTGGTGTGGATTTGTCGATCATTAGGGTAGAAGTGGTATTTTCTCTCTCTCTCATTTTCCAGCGCTTGGAAGATAATCGCCTCCCACACGGACTGATGGTGAGTGAATGTTGGTGTTATGGGCCCCACCAGCGAATGTATGGATAGTATGTGTATGTGAGATCTTTTGGTCCGTGAAGGTAGGGAGGGATTTTGCATTCCGCGCTGGAGCAGTTTTCTGGTAGCAAGATGATGGTTGTTATTGTTTTGGTTTAGTGATTATTGCTTGTACATTGCTTATTGATTTGGTTATTGATTGGTATTGATTTATGTACTAACACTCTATGTTGAGTTACATTAAGTTATATATTGTATGCACGACTTCTGGGATGTAGGAAGTCGGAAGTTTGTAACGGTTCCGTAGAAGGGCAGAGGTAAGTGCTGCTCTCGGAAAAGACGGAATTGTTGTTGCCCTGTAGGTACACAGGGGAAACGTGTGACAATTGAAGTTGCACGGCGCATTGTCTGGGTTCGATTCAGTAGAATCGTCATGTGTTGCCATTAGAGACATTTATAGTGTGAGAAGAAGAATGTATGAAATCGAAGGTTACCTGTGAAATTTTGGTCTTAGGTACCAGGGATCCAACTGGCATTCCGATAACGCTTATCACTGGAAAGGTAATAGGTACTCTCTGAGCTTGTTAGAAGGACAAAGGAGAGGTAAGCGCTTCTTTGTTAACGTATGACATAATTCTGTAGCAGGACAGACTGTTCGCTGTTCTCGGGAAAGACAGGATTCTGTGTGAATGTACTACATTTTTCTTGTGTGAACGAGTGGGGAATGTAAAGGCATTCGGGTTGATTGGGAAACTCTGGGTTTATTTCTCAGGAGCATTGGGTCTCCAACTACGTGTCTTAAATACTAGAGAAGCAATTAGCTAATGCTTGTTAGAAGGGTGAAGTAGAGGGATGTGCTACTTTATCAACGGAAGTAATGATTCCGTAATAGGGCAGAGGTAAGCGCTGCTCTCGGGAAAGACGGAATTCTCGTGAGAAAGGTCTTTTTGCTGTTCTTTGGTTAGTGAAGCGGACAATGGAGATGTTTCTATGTTGTTACTAACAGAAGTGTAGAAATTGAAACAAAAACTTACTGAGCGGATTTGTAAAGGAGGGGTAGACAGAAGCAGGAGCAGGAGCAAGAGCTGCCGCAGCGGCTGCTGACGTCAGAACGACCGCGCTGGGATTGGACAGTCGGTCAGAACTGTGAAACGCTCTGGATTGGTGCGTTAGTGTACGCCGCGCTAGGATTGGAGGAAACAGGGTGACGTAAACGCTCCTTATTGGTGCGTTAGTGTGAGTCACGCTGGGATTTGAGGACTGTGACAGTGACGTGGACGCTCTTAATTGGTGCGTTAGTGTGAAGTCGCGCTGTGATTGGATAGATTAGCGGTACAGTTGTAAAGAGGGACTAGCGTTGCGCGAAAGACAAGAAAATGTATTACGACCCACCAGAGAAAGAAAAGAAAACCTGGTTAGGGAGAATCTAGAAGTGGTTTAAGAAGGACAAACCAGTTAAGACTAGGGAAGGACAGTTACTTCCTCCACCGAAAACCCCTGCATCCTTTATGATTGCGAAATATGGGTATCATACTTGTATTTGGTTGGATAACTGGGTGAGATACACCAAGGACAACGGAGTATTAGCTTTTCCAGAGCATGGTTCATTTAATTTGGCTGTTTTAAGAAATTTGAGTGAAAAGATGATGAATTTGGAGCCAAGACCTAGACCGACACAGTTTGAGGCTTTGGCGGAATGGGAAGACGAAATGCATGAACGAGAGAGACAAAGAAGTGGTAGAGGATATAGGTACTGGTTTGGAAGACCATACGGACATGAAACGCATAGTGATCGAATGAAAAGATGGTGAGATGCGAGTATGACTGAGGGTGTGTTCCCTGCAACAACTGTAGGAGAGAATGAAGGACGAAAGTGTGTAGAAAAGAGGCATAATGTGGAGTCGAGAGGGTGTGGAGCAAATGAGTCTGAGGATGATGTTCTTGATGATATGTTCTATAAAAATCCACCACCGTATCGACCAGAACCAGAAATATTAACTCCAAATGCCCCAATGAGAGAATCGATGCGAATTATAAAATCGGAACCAGAATCCCAGAGTTTGAGTAAAAACAGTGTTACCAGGGAAGTAGAAAAGAGATCGGAAGGAAGAACAGATGGAGAAAATTCCGCAGAATTAGCGAAAACAACCCTGGAATTAACTGAAAAAATAAGAGAATTAACTAAGAATCTAGAAGCGGTAACTGTTCCAGTAACGATAGGTCCAGTAATGCCTATTTTTGACAAACAGAAGGACAGTGAGCATTGTTTGACAGTCCATCATAGAAGTAATAAACCAGTAGAACAACCAAGAGTGAGTCAGAATGAGAATCCATGGAGGCAGACTATGAGTGTAATGGAACCAAATTTTACAAATAATCCATTTGTAGATCAGAATTGTGCAGAGAGACGTATGACAATGATAGAGACAGTGTCAGAAACACAAAAAGATTTTGGACACGGGAGTATAGAAAAACCAGTAGGACCATCAACAGACGAGTTAAGTGAATGGTTGAGAAGCTTGCAGAGGAAAGACAAGGAATCCCAATCAATTGATGTGGCCAAGTTACGAATGGTATTGGAAGAATTAATAGTAGGGACTATCCCAACAGAAAAATTGAAAACCTATCAGGATGAAGAATTATTGTTTTTGTGCAAGAGTGTGACCTGGAGAGCGAAAAATTTGCATGAAAGGTTAGAAGAAGTAGCAAATGAAATGGGTATTGATACTGAAAAGGTAAAAGCCTTACAGAAACCATATCGAGTAGAATTTACTGAAAAAGATATTGAGAATATGAACACTACAGGATGAATAGGTCAAATTAAAGACATAATCATTTTGCTGAGAAAGTGGGGAGACGTGGATAAATGGAGAAGCAGGTGGTATAGAAAACGCGATGATGCCTCAGATAAGACATTTTCAGCCTTTCCTGTAAGAGAAAAGGAGAAGGTAGTGACAGAGTGCCCCATGAGAGAGATTCCAGAAGGAGGATATGTACATGTCCATGGACGAGACAGGATATTTTGTCTTTTACGAATGATTTCCCTCGACTACGCGAAAAGCCTGTCGAGTGGTACAGGCAGGTAGACAGATTTGTGAAATTGTCTAAAGTACTATGGATTGATTTGAATAGTCTATTTGACATAATTGTACCAGCAGATCTATGGTCAGAGTGCAAGTTGATGATAAATTGGCCAACCAAGGAATATCCTAGGGATCCTAAAACAGGAGCTCCGGCCCCGAGGTGATGAAGAAATATGAGCAGGTTATGGTATTTCTGAAAAATAAAGTGCCCCCTAAAGAGACAGACTGGGTAAAAATTGATCGAACACACCAGGAAAGTAAAGAGTCAGTACATGCATATTTCGAGAGGCTAATACAAGCTTTTAAGCAGTTTAGTGGAGATGAGAATCTGAGTGAAAAGGATTTGAGCCATTTTGTTTACAGATTTGTATATGATTTACGTCCAGAAATTGGTGAGATGATTAAACAGCATGCGGTAGATTGGCAGAACAAGAAAATAGATGAAGTATTGAGACATGCTAAATACTTCAGTGATGAAATTGAAGCAAAACAGCGGAAGTTAAAGGAGAAGGGAATGTGGGCACAGGTAAAGGTAGCGGAGAGATAGGAAGCACAATTGGTGGAACAAGCAGGGACAAAGCCAAAATTTAATAATGGGAAGTACAAAGGGAACATTGAAGAAGCTAAAAAGAAATTCCTGTGTCATAATTGCGGCAGGATAGGGCATTGGAAATCTGAGTGTAAGTTTCCCCCGAGTACTAACAATGAAAATCCATCATTGAACCCACAGGTGCAGCATGAGGTGAGTGGTCAACTGCAGCAACAGCAGCAAGTTGTTCCCCCACAGAATAAGGTGCCAAAACCGCCATTTCCACAGAGCAGAAACACACAGAAGTATAGTAGTGAATCGGGATTCTACAATGAAGAACAGGTAAATAAGCCGCCACGCGCTAGCGTTGTCTCACAGTATTGGCTACAACGCGATGAGAGTGACGCAGAAGAGAGCTATTGACGGTGCCGAAGGGAGGAAGAAGAGTGCGTACTTGGCGCAACTCTAGAAGTAGACCAGACAGGACCTTTTATAGATCGGAGGGTTAATGATGAAAATATTACTTTCCTAGTGGATACTGGTGCTACCCAATCAACTGTTAGATCAGCTGATGTTAAGAATCTTCCTCTCTCGGATGAAACGATCCAAGTAGTTGGTGTGTCCAACAGACAGATTAGGACATACCTTACAGAACCAGTGAAAGTTAGCATAGGGAAATTTTCAGAAATGCACCGCTTTGTGGTGTTTGACCCCAGTCCTGTGAATTTATTAGGTAGGAACCTGTTGTGTAAAATGAATTGCACTATATTTTGTACTTCGGATGGAATAGCTTTTGAAACACCAGATGATGATGTGTTGTACAAGATGACCATAGCTAACAGAGAAAATGAAGTTACTGAAACATATGCTGTATTCAACCCTGATGAATTACCTAAAGAACTGAGAAAATCTGTAAAGTCAGAAGTTTGGGATTTCACTGGAGAAGATGTAGGACTAATGAGAAATGTAGATCCAATCAAAATAACAGTAAAAGAAGGAGTAACATATCCAAATGTTCCACAGTACAGATTGACACCTGAAATAATTGAAGGTGTAACGCCTGTAATGATCAGGCAAGGTATTTTGAGAGAAATAATGAGTAGTCCATGTAATTCACCGATAATGGGACTGAAACAGCCTAATGGGAAATTCAGAATAGTGCAAGATCTGAGAAAGGTGAATAAAATCGTGGTATCATGTTGTCCCATTGTACCAAATCCATTAGTGATTTTATATCAGATTCCCCATGATGCAGAATGGTACACAGTGATTGATCTGTGTCATGCTTTCTTTTCCATCCCATTGCACCACGACAGTCAGCAAATCTTTGCATTTCGTTTTGGTGAGCGTATTTTGGCATGGTGCCGAATCCCACAGGGGTATACAGAAAGCCCCTCAATATTCAATCAGTTATTAAAGAAGTCTTTGGAGAGTCTAGAAATGCCAGAAAGCTCTGTATTGGTCCAATATATTGACGACCTTTTGGTAGCGTCAAAAACACGTGAAGCCTGTGAGGTAGATACAATAGCCTTGCTGAATCATTTGGCAGATAGAGGACTTAAAGTGTCACCAGCGAAACTACAGTTTTGTAAGAAGGAAGTGCAGTATTTGGGACGTAAAATTGAGAAAGGACTAAGGAAAATAACCATAGACAGAATCAGAATAATAAAAGGAATGAGAGCTCCCATGACTCAAAGAGAAGTGAGAATGTTTTTGGGAATGGTTGGATACTGTCGTCAGTGGATAGGTAACTTTTCCTTGATCGCAAAGCCTTTGGTGTGATTAACGAGAAGTTATGTGAAAGATCCCCTTGAATTAAACAAAAAAGAATTGGCAGCATTTAGACAATTGACGGATGGTTTGTGTGAAGCACCTGCATTAAGTATGCCTGACTATGAGAAAGAATTCGAGTTGTATTGCAGTGAGAGAAATGGATGTGCACTTTCTGTGTTGACCCAGAAACATGGAAAAATGAGAAGACCAATTGCATATTTTTCATCAATGCTAGATCCAGTAGCTGTAGGTTTACCTGGATGTTTGAAAGCGGTGGCTGCAACATGTCGAAGTTTGGAGCAGAGTGAAGGAATTGTGATGGGATATCCATTGAAAGTGTTTGTACCCCATGATGTAGCAATTCTGTTGACAAGGTTGACAAGGAGTCGTACTCAGTTTATGACACACAGTCGGCTGACTAAGTATGAAAAGGTCATACTGGGTGCTACTAACGTGAGTCTTGCAAGATGTGTGAATGTGAATCCTGCAACTTTGTTGCCTGATGCTGAGATTGTGGAAGTAAGAGATGAAGTGGATCATGATTGTCTGGATGTACTTGATTTTTGTACAAAACCACGACCAGGCATAAAAGATGTACCTTTGCGATTTTGTGATGTTCGTTGATGGGTCATGTTTGAGAACAGATGAAGGAGTGCTGAGTGCAGCATATGCAGTATGCATGATCGCAGCAGTAATAGAAGCATCATATCTGAAAGGAGTGAAATCAGCCCAGGTAGCAGAACTTGTGTCTTTGACTAGAGCATGCAAGATTGGGAAGAGTGTGAGAGTGACTGTGATAACTGACAGCCAGTATGGCTTTGGAGTCGTCCACGACTTCGGCCAACTATGGCTACAAAGAGGTTTCCTGACCTCGAGTGGAACTCCCATTAAGAATGCAGAAGTGGTTGGAAAGTTGCTTGAGGTGATACAGCTGCCTAAACAATTGGCTGTTGTAAAATGTGCTGCACATAGTCAAGGTGGTGATTACATTGCCACCGGGAATAGGTATGCTAACGACATGGCGCAGTATTGTGCACGAAATCAGAATTCGGTCAATCGGGCTAAGGAAAGAGAAATGTCTTCTTGCTCATTGATGTTTACTAACATTGTGGGAACTTGGGAAGAGGTAAGCTCCAAAGCCCATTAACAATAAATTAGTTTTCTTGTTCTCTTGAAACCGAGTCACGCCTGACCCTCTTATCCTGGAATCTTGCAGGAATAGGCAATAAGCTACATTTAATTGAATGGTACAGTTTTGTTGAACAGTTCGACATAATCCTATTTCAAGAGTCGTGGTCCTTGGCTCCGGTTTATCGTTTGGGATTCCTTAATTTCTATATACCTGCCACCAAAAAAACTAAAGGCCGACCATCTGGCGGCCTAATAATTTGGATCCGCCAATCCCTATGTTGCAAAATTAATCAATATAGCCTTCAATCTAACGACATTTTGTCATTAAACATCACTTGGCCTAATGACCAGGGAATGGTTATATCCAACATTTATGCTAGAGGGATGGTCGGAGGTACCTCATCCGATGTGACATCTGCCCTATATCATCATCTTTCTACACTACCATTGGAGAAGCATATTGTAGTGGGTGGTGATTTTAATACGACGTTCGAGCCCCTTGGCCCTGAGGACCAGTTCCTTGCTGAAGAGGAGGACAGTAGATGGGGCGTTCCTCAGCTGGATCTTCCTCCAGTTAAGAGATGGACCGCTGCGGCCATTCAACTTAAAGCACTCTGTTTAGAGAGAGGACTCAGAGCTGCTAATGGGCGTACTAGGTCAGATCGTCAGGGTACTAGTACATTTGACAATGGTAGGTCCACTAGCCGTATAGATTACTTCCTGGTGGACATTAGGATTTGGTATAGATTGAATGATATGACCATAATTGCACGGGAAGAAAGCGATCATAATGCCCTGTGTTTGGAACTACAAGCTCCTAACGGGCTTATTGAACCCACAATTGGTGGGGCAAAAACTAGCCTAGATATTGTTTTATCAAACAACATGAGGCATGTTAAATGGGGCAGATTTATAGAAAAGCCGGAGAAATTAGAGGACCTTAAAAAATTGGTAATTGACGAAGTGGCTAATTTAAAAGTCCAATCGTCAGATAATAACTTTTCTTCAACTATGCTTGAGGCCCATACTATCCTTTTCTCAAATCTCCAAGGGTTTTTTATGAAGCCCTCCGAGGGAGGGAAAGTTAACAAGGGCAAACCACTTGAGGTGGGATGGTTTAACAAAACTTGTAGAGCAGCTCGCCAGAGATTAAGTGTAGCTCTCAGATCAAGAAACATCGAAGATGTGAGATCCGCTAGGAAGTCATATAGACAAGCACAGTTAGTGGCTAAGAAGGAATGGGACGAGGAGCACTGGCAAGACCTGAAATCTGCTTGTTTGGCCAAGGATCAGAAACAGTTTTGGGCTATAGTTAAGTGGGACAGAGGTGGGGTTGCGCCATCACCCCAAAATAATGTGGCAAATAACCAGTGGGTTGACTTCTTCAGACCGCAATATGCTTCAGTTTCGTCTGAGGGAGAGCACTCACTTCCTCCCGCTATCTATTTTCAAACGCAGGTGTTCTCGATTAAAGATGTTAATTTAGCTTTAGATTGTATAACCAGGGGCCGTGCTCCTGGTATGGACGGGATACCTGCGGACGTATTTTTAACTGATAGATCATCTTGGTGTCAATATTTCCAATGGCTAGCTAATTCTATAGCTATGGGCGCACCCATTCCCCCTTCATGGAAAGGGGCTGAAATAATCCCAGTTTTCAAAAAAGGGGATAAATCATTACCAAGCAACTATAGACCTATTAGTCTTATTGACTCTAGAATTAGGGCATCTATGGAATGACCTAAATGGTTTAAGTTTTCCATCTAAGTCTGCACTCAAACAATTGTACTGGAATATGATTTTGACTTCTGCCTTCAGTTCTGGTCAGAGTTCCAATCTAACAGGTCGTTTTCTTGACGTCAAATTTATTCCATCTTGTGAGGCATTTTGGGATCTTATAGAAAGGCCCATTGATAGAAAACTGTATTTTCAGTTTAGAATTGGGACTCTTCCTGTAAATGCATTCACCTATAGATGGTCACCTATCCAGGACAACAAATGTCCCCATTGTCGAGACTTGATTGAGGACTCTGGTCATCTCCTGTTTGTCTGTCCATTGTATGTTGCTCCACGTCATAGGTGGATAAAACCAGTATGTTTAAATTTGGGAATACGCAGATATAAGGAAGCCCTAAGAATATTTGAATCTGATTGCACCCCTTGTTTGGCTATTGCTGTTGCAAAATTCTTGGGGTGGGCATGGATAATACGCACCCGTACCCTAAAAATTCTAGAAGCTGGTCAATGAGTATTGACACTAAATGTTGTTGATCTATTTTAAATATTAAGATTTTATTTTTTTAATAGATAAATTGATGTTGCTAAAATCATTGGAACTATTCGCCAGCATTATGATTTAATGTAATTTTAAATTCATATATTGTATTTTAAAACAGTATTTATATTTATGGTATTGTTAGGATGTTAGTATGCTTTTATGACATGCTGTCGAATAAAGCTTTGAAATTTGATTTGGGAAGAGGTAAGACAATTGCAGGATGAGGCAGGAGATGAGGAAATGAGACAGTGGGTAAAAGCAGGATGTGCCCCAAGGGAAAAGGATCATGTGTGGGTCTATCGAGATGGAAGACCAGTAATGCCTGATAGCATGATGTCTACCATGGCACGGATGTATCATGGCCAGGGACATATTGGGAGAGATGCCATGATCAGGTCATTTAAGCAGACCTGGTACAATGCAAAATTCAGACTTGTAGCAGAAAGTCTTTGTCAGAGATGCTTAATATGTCAGCAGTACAATCCTGGGAGGAAGACAGTAGTGAGTCTGGGAACAATAGGTCGAGAAGGGGGGCCTTTCACCAGAATGCAAGTAGATTTCATTGAGATGCCTCCCTGGAACAGACTGAGGTATGTTTTGGTTGTGGTCTGCCTATTCTCCAGGTGGGTGGAAGCATTCCCAACAAGAAGAAATGATGGGTTGACCGTAGCTAAGCTACTGCCGAGAGAATTCATCCCCAGGTTCGGGTTCCCAGTGACAATTGAGTCAGACCGAGGAGGACATTACCATAATGAGATTGTAGGATTAATTTGTGAAGCATTGAATGTACAACAAAAACTACATTGTGCCTACCGACCAGAGGCTTCTGGTGTGGTTGAACAGATGAATGGTACTATCAAAAATAGAATAGGGAAAATGTGTTTGGCCACAGGTATGAAATGGCCTGATGTAATGGCCTTGCCTCTAGTACTCATGACAATAAGGTCAATTCCAGTCCGAACTACAGGCTTGAGTCCTCATGAAATAATCATGGGACGTGCTATGAGACATGTGTTTATACCAGTCAACAAGCTGATGACAATAACTGATGACATGGTGTTGGAATACTGTAAAGGCCTGGCTGACGCAGTTCATTCTGTGTTTCATCAGGTTGGACCAGATGCCACCACACTTGAAAAGAAGCCAGCCCATGATCTGAGCCCAGGTGATTGGGTAAGGATAAAAGTCCACCGAAGAAGAAATTGTTTGGTTCCAAGGTGGGGAAAACCACGACAAGTCATTCTGACCACGACCACAGCTGTGAAGTGTGCTGGACTGAAGAACCGGATCCATGCCAGTCATACATTGATAATTCCAAATCCGGTGGACAGCACAGGAAAAGAATACTTTGATGTATCAGAATCAAGTACTGAGTCAGATGACGAAGGGTCAAAGACACGAGGAAACTCTGAAAGGGGGGAAACAGAAGAAAGTTCAGCTTTGGTCCACAGAAGTAGCTCTCTGAGAAGAAGATTGCAGATTTCTGAATCCAGCGATTCTGGAAACGAGCAAGAAGCGCAGGGTTCTAAAAGAGAACACAGAAAGAAAAGAGGAAAGAGTACTGAAGACACAATAAGAGAAATTCGTGAAAAGGAAGTAAAAGATGAGAGACTGAGAGAAATTCCACCTGAAATAACAAATTTAAGTGAACAAGGGACAGGTACAGAGAGAGAGGGACAGATTTCTGCGGAAGACCCCCGAGGAGGTGTAGGGAACTGCAACATCCAGTTAGGTGAAGGGACAAGTAGCCAGCAGGAAGATTGCGTGTCTGAGATCCGAGGAGGGACAGAAGTAGGGAAAACAAAACAAGTGGTGGAAGAAGAAGTCGCTGAAAAGACAAAGCAAGTTGAGACAGAGTCTTAAGAGAGTGAAAATGAAATACCTGAAGGTCGAGTTCTAAGAAAGAGAGCTTGGAGGAATGAAAAGAATGACAAAGGGAGCAAAGTAAAAAGAGTTGCAAGAGATGATGTTTGGCCCAATAAAATAAGGAAACTGAGATACCGACTGACACAAGTGAATTCACCGAGAGCTGAACAGGTGAATGAAGTGACAAGTCAAGAAAAATCAAAAGAAGACGACTTAACTGAAGACAAAGAGAGTAGAAGAACAAGAAAACCTAACCAGAAGTATAAGTCACCAGAATGGACGTACGTGGCTCTGCCTGAAAAGGGAAAAGAGGCAGATAGTCAAGGAAATCCAGAGGAGGCTGTACTGAAAGTGGTGGAGGATGAAATAGAATCGGAAATCCTGAGAGTTCTCTTGTCTGACATCGGAGAAGAAGAAACGGAAGTTCGGGAAAATCCATATTTGGATGACGAGAGGAGAGTGAAGAACGATGAGATGCCAAACTGAATAAGTTAGGAAAATCACTGATGAAGAATACAAAATATTGAATAAAAAGATAGAGACTGGTAGAACCAAATAGGTGTTAGAACCTTAGGCTAGGAAAACTAGTTGTGAAGTAAAAGAGGCTAAGTCAAAAGACACGGTCCATTTTAATAAGATGGCTAACATAGAAAGTAGTAAAGGTAGATGTACATTCATGAAAAGATGGTGTAAAATGTGTTGTTGTTGTTGTACAGGATTATTAATGCTTTTATGGAGCATCCTTGCTCTTGTCATTTCTTTTAAGGCCACAATAGATACATTAGAAGGACATAGTGGGAACAAAACTAATATAGGGAAAATTCCAAAGCTAGTTCCAACTTGAATAGATAAGAATTATTTGCATAAAGACAGGTCAATAACAGATTTTTCTAATAATGTGTATTCAAAATTATTGTATGAATATGTAAAGACAATGGACGTACGGGACTGCTACGTATGTATGCAGTTACCTGCATCTGTTTCTGAGGGAGTGACATATCATCACCTTCCGGCAACGTATGGAATAACATGTAGTGTAATAGCTAGTTTATTTTATGAGACAGGGAAATTTGAATATTATTTTTCAGATGTAGATAACATTTTTGCGCAAGTGCCTTCTTATAATAAATTCAACAAAGTAAAACCTGCTAAGGTATTAGGGGAATTCTTCTTAGAAACTACGGAACTAACGTTAGAGTATATTTTTAGACACAATCTGACATGCCGTTTAAAGAAGGAAGAAAATACATTCCTAGACATGGTTGAGTAAAGAAGATTGAAAATGCAAATAAAGGCAGCAGAAGGAAAAGTGGAGAAAACAGTCTGGGATATAGAGAAGGAAAAACATTTAAAGGGAGAAGCTAGTCCAACTATGGCTTTAGATTGGCCTCAGAAAGGGAGGTTTTGCATTCGAAGGAATCAAACTGTGTATGATAATTACTTCCTAGGTAATAGTGAGTGCCATGATACATACCGAATCATGGGTGGATGGGGATTTAAAGGTGGAAGAGATCCAGTCTTTCCTGGATTATATTTTATTTGTGGGAACAGGGCATATTATCGTTTGCCAGACCATTGGTATGGCACATGTTACGTAGGCCTGGTCTTTACGAAAAAAATTCATATGGATAGAGGAGAAGATGGTGTACATAGCTTAAGTAATCATTTTACTTACTTACTTAATCTTTATTTCGGTCTCTAGGACCATAAAAGAATACAACATAAAAACATTTTAAAAGCAGAATAATACAACAACATTTGCAGACAATTGACCAGAATATAAAACAATCATACAATTGATGATAACTTGATACACTGGCTACGACTGTGCCACATTGCAGTTAAAAATTTAGAAACTGCGAAAACGATTGGGGCCGAGAGATCACTTTTTAAAATCCTATAGGCCGGAAGGTAGCCCCTAAAACCCAAGTTTTTAAGAATTGGAACAAGCCAATACTTTCTTTAATTTAAGTAATCATTTAGCTAGGACCAAGAGAGAATCTTGGGCAGAAATTGTAGGTGACATTTTTCAGGCATTGATACCAGCAGTGGGAATAACTCTGAATGCAAACAAAATTAAAAAATTATCAACAGTAGTGGATAGCTTGTCAACAAGCACCGCTGGAGGATTTTTATTGGTTAACACTGAAATGGTTGCCATGCGTGCTATGGTAATGCAAAACCGACTTGCCCTTGATATATTATTGCCAAAAGAGGGTGGAGTCTGTGGAATGCTGAAAGTTCAACATTGTTGTACTTACATTCCTGACGAAAGCAAAGATCTGAAAATGTATATTAAGAATATTACTGAATTGCATGATGAACTTGTACCATTGGAGGTTGAAGGTGTTTGGGAAAGAATTGGAAAGAAAATAGCTGCTATTAAGAATTTCTTAGTAAAAATAGGTAGTACTCTTATAGGTAAAATATTGTTTCCATTAACATGTGTAATCTGCATAATTTTGGTGATAAGATTATGTTGTATGTGCTGTAAAAATAAGAAAAATAAGAAAAGAATAAAAACAGAAAAATTAAAAAGAAAAGACAAGGATCAAGATAGGGATTTGGAAGAGATAACATTAGAAGAATGGAAGGAGAGTATGTATAAAACTGCAAAAAGAGAAGAAATGGGTGAAACTGGATTATGATTAAGAGCAATAAAACATTTTAAAGATTCCGTAAGACAGAATAACATTTGGGTGGTGTGGTGATAAAATCACCAAAGAGGGGATTGCTGGAGCGGGTTATGCAAAATTTACCCACCCCATTTTGCATGTTGTTTTATTAATTAGATTAATTAATTAATTATAATCGAACTAATGGATTGGAGTGATATGGAAAATATTTACCAACCTTACTAATGTATGAATTACACATGGGATTTGCAACTGCATTGCTTAATTAATACGTGAACTAAATTTCGTACGCATACTAATGATAGACAATTAGAATATTGCATGATATATGTCGCTTTTGTGATGTATTTGTGCTTTATTTAGTAAGTATAAACCGCACTGAGTGTTGCTTTTGCTAGATAAATACACACACATATGGGTATTAGTGAGGGAATAACATTTAATTAGTCATTTTTATGTATTAATTACGTTTTTGTGTTTCTTTGCTTAAGTTGACCATTTTGGCCTATCGAAAGAGGGCTGCCTTTGGTGCCTAACCCGACTGCCGACACTGAACGAGGCTTGGGTGAAGTGCGCCTGAGCTGACGCTAGCAACTGTGGCCTGGGCCTGACCCCAGATGAACATGTACCTTTCAAGGACAGCCTGGGACATCGCCCAAATATTCCGAACAAAGACTGTTGTGTGAACCGGAACTGACAAGGGTCATAACCCAAAAGACACTTTCGTGAGAACTTAAAAAGGATGATCCCTGATTGTCCAATCAGCGAACTCGGATGCCCAAACTTTGATACATTTGATATTGATTTTACTATAAATTGTGGTAGAATAGAGAGGTTGGTGCGGGTTCGTTTCTGGCCTTTCTCGATTTCCTGACGTTATGCTGACGGAGAGGACGGTGACACTGCAGGACAACTGTTATCCTGAATCTTTGATGAACTGAATTAATGCTCAAACTCCTGATGAACTGAACCTACTAAATTGATGGGCATAGATTTGCAAGACTGCCAGATTTGACATAGAGGACGACGTTTAGCCAGAATAGGTAAATATGGATGGCAACTTGATCAAATGAACGATTTAATTTGCGATATTAATATAAAAATTTGAATTGATTATCTTCAGAAATGAGTTGGGTTGTTTATTTATTGAAATGTGTTAATAAAAAGGTTAATTAGAGAATTAGAGGTTAAGCTAAACCTACAACTAACTGATCCACCCTGATTTATGAGAGGAATACCAAAGGTGAAGTTTAAGGCCTAATGAGTATCAGAAGGTGCTGTGGATTTGTCGATCATTAGGGTAGAAGTGGTATTTTCTCTCTCTTTCATTTTCCAGCACTAAGGAAGATAATTGCCTCCCACACGGACTGATGGTGAGTGAATGTTGGTGTTATGGGCCCCACCAGCGAATGTATTGATAGTATGTGTATGTGAGATCTTTTGGTCCGTGAAGGTAGGGAGGGATTTTGCATTCTGTGCTGGAGCAGGTGCGTTAAAGGTGTACATAAGTCGAGCTTATAGGAACCTGTCCGCACACAGCCAGCGCCAAGTGCCAGGACCCCTGGTCCTCTACAACCTCCCCTCACCCCGTTAGGGTGAGGGTGGTGTAATCCTTTGTGTCTTGAGCCCCACCAGCATCTCCCAGCACTACTCCCATTTCACAGTGAATGTGCACTCTCTTGCATAACCTGTCATTTCACATGTACCACTCTAAACCATAGACGCCCCAGCACCTCACCCACTCAACACAAATGACCACACACACCTGACCCCCACTACACCACACCCTTACATTCCTGCATACTCCACAACACACTCTCCCTCTCAAAACATGCCACTGACAATTGGTATCTGCTACACACCACTTACTGGATCTGCTCTTCCTGATCAAAACCTGGCTGACTCCCTCATCGGCCGATCGTCATTGCCACAACCATCCCTCCTGCAGATGCAAGACCGCAGGGCTTGAAAGAACAAACAGACCTAGAGGGGGAATTGCTATTGTCTTCGAATAATACATCCAGTGCTCCACCACCTTGCAACCCACCACCAGCAACATGGAACACTTAATTTTCATACTCCTCATCACTTCCAACCACACCCTGAGACCTCCCAGTGAATGGAAAGCCCCACAGACTCTGCTGGACATCTACTGGACTACATCTTCACTAGCTTCAGCAACATTACACTAGACAAGCCCACATTGGTCACCTGCTCCAACAACAGCATAATTAACTTCATCATACCCATGCCATGCCACTGCAAAAACTCCATCATCAAATCTTTCTGACAGGACTGGAACAAAATTTCAGAAGGAAAACAAACTCACTGCCGGAGCACACATTAATAAATTATAACATCCATTTAAGTTCATAACATCAACACAATTCTAGTATGGTTGTTCTTGTTCTTCTATTATCTTCAGTTAGAAGTCCACTCAACATGTGTTTCGTGAATTGACCCACGACTTCCTCAGGAATGTCTGGAAAAATGTAATTATTCTGAACCTCTGCGCCGGTTAAACTTCCGTCCCGGCCAGTAGGTATAGGGAGTGAAATCCAATCTGCAGAATGCAGAAGCTTTACAAATATGCGAAAAATGTCTAAAGTCGTCTCCTTTTCTTAGATGTCTCTCCAAAAAATAAATGATGCTATATCCACTGCCTTGTAGCAATCTGAAATGTGAATCAAGGGATGTTTCACTGACATGCCCGCCAATACGCGTTGCGTCGTCAGGAAGAAGGAAATCGCACAGGACACTGAGTATGGCACTAGTGAACAGAATGGGGATGGGGCCTCTGGGGGATGCAAGGGTGGATGTTTGGGCGTGGGTGTCCAGCTTCCTCCTTCCCACATCCTGCGCTTCCAAACTTCTACACCACTGGCATCAACACAACAGCAACCTTCTGAATCAGTCCCCAACATCAATACCTGTACCATCACCTGCTCAGACACCCTAGCTCTTTACAAAGCCAACAAAGCCATGAGAACTGAAAGCAAGCTGGTACATGAAGGGCTTAAACTCATCAAACACTGACAAATTTATCATCTACTATAATCAAATCAGAGCCGCCAAACATTCTGTACTCCCATACCAGATTAAAAGCAGAACCAACAACGCTAAGTAAATATTTGCCACTGGGAAAGAATTCATTTCTGTGGCAGCAAGCTCAACCAGCATAACCTCCTCTCATGACCTCTGCACTCTGCTGTCCCAGTTCTTCAGCAACAGGACCATCAGCATCTATGACAACTTCAAGCTCCCGCTGGACCCATCCACCCCTGCTGCCCTCCTGGGCATCTCAAATAACTCCCATAGAACCACCCTTACTACCTGGCCTACCATCACCACTTAAGAGATAGCAATGGCCATACAGTTTATCCACTCCAGAGCCCCCTTGGGCCCCTCCCTTCATAACGTCATTAAAGGACTGGACTCAATCAGCGCAGCATTCACTCTGGTCCTGAATGACTCAATCATCACAGCCACCTATCCAGATGCCTGGAAACATGACACAGTATTCCCCCTCCTCAAGAAACTCTCAGCAGACTCAAAGATGCCAGCCAACTACTGGTAAATCTACCTGTTACACTACCCAGCAAAAGGCATGGAGAAGATGATGATGGTGAGTGAAAGGGGGTCACCATGTGTAGAATAGGGTTCTTTGACCAGGGGGCCGTGAGACCTGCAATAGGAAGAGATAGTCCACGTCCCTAAGAAATGTTAGGTTTTGGAAAAACTGAGCTATTCTGTCTTACTATATTTACAGTTGGGCTGCTACGGCACAATATACTTGTATGACCATGTATATTTGGCCAAACATAATTTTTCCCACAATGCTACAGGGGCTATAACACAGCCAGCAGGAAGTGTAATCTGCTAATGTGCAAGAACGGGGTAGATAGGGTGATTTCTCCTCCTGCCGGGGGCCGTAACGGGATACTTTTACCGAGTGGGTGTGCAGTCCCTGTTAATATCCTTTTCCTCACAGTCTTAATTGAAGACCCGCTGAGCCAGAAAATACAGAGATAAGACCAGTGTCTTAGCACTTCTTAAATGCAATCCATATAATAGAGTTGCGAGAGTATAGCCAGCAATGGATGGGCATCTTCCTTTTAAAGGCAATAAAAGCTTATCCCGGTTAGAAACCTAACAAACATTACTAGTATGCTATGTTTGTTTCCCCTTAGGACGCGATTTTTCTATATTTTGCCATCTGACCTTCTGGGTGGGAAATGGCAAAGGAGAAACTACCTCGTATCTGGTAGCAGGCGGGTACAGAATCAAAGTTCCTCTATAAATTGCGGACAAGTTGTCTACCTAACACATAAAGGTATTTTCTGCTGGCAGGTAAGATTCTGTTACTCCTATTGAGAAGGCATTTGTTGTATCTTATCAGTATAAAGTACATGTAGAACATCCCTCCTTCTCTCTTTTCTTAGAAACATTACCGCCATGAATATGGTAGTTGGAAAGTGGTGGTATTGAGGACATTGATGCTACTAAAATCAGCATTTTTTAGTTTTTTGATACACTACACCAGGAGTGGTAAGTGTGAATCTTGCATAAATTGACTTTGAGTGTAAGTGTGGTGTGAATGTAAGGGGGTTCTCCTTAGGTTTTAGTATTAAGCAGGAGAGGTTCCACCAATCTATCAAAAATAGAGATGTAGCGCAAAAGAATTTTACGAGCATGTAACATAGATTATGTTGAAAATAGTTTTTGAAAAAATGGGTGATGTTTGAAGAGGTGGGAGGAGAGGGCCAAAAGGTCCATAAATGTAGAAACTAAAACTCCCTTTCTTTCTTTTTATATGTTTTAATTTTATGTATAGATTATTTTTTCTGCTAGAACTTTAGGGAGGAAAAAATCCCTGATCTTTGAGTCCTGATGAAGGTGGTTGTTAATTTTATAATATACTACCGAAACGCGTTGACGCCAGTCTATTTGAATACAAGTACAAGGAATCCTGGGAAGGAATTAGTTATTATCCTACCAGTAGACAACTTGCTATATGATGTTGGATCAGCTTATGCAACAGCTCGCAAAGAACTGTGCAAACAGGGTCCCCTGTTTTATGTTTGATTGTTGTCTTGATTTATAAAAAAAATGTTCGCCGGATTTTAACATTGGTGCATATTGTACTTGATTCTAAACTGTATGTGATGTATGAATTTTATTTGATTACTTGATATGCTCTGAAATTTGATGAACACTGTTTGGCAGTGCCCTGTTCCCTTGGACAGAGGACTGCCAGACTCGTGGCTGTGCAGCAATGGCAGTCCTCTTGACTGCCACATTGCTACCATGGCGGTGGTGATGCCCTTGGAACGCCAACTCCGCCAGGGAACCTGGTATGGCGGTCAAGTGGCATCAATATACTTGGCGGGACTTCTGCAGTCCTGCCAAGCATATTACGACTTTCCTCACTGCCACTGATTTCATGGAGGTCTTTCCTCCATGAAAACTGTGGCAGTGAGGAAAGAAGCCTCACTCCACGTGGATGAACACAGGGGGGCACAACATGTGCCCCCTGTGTGCATACACCCCCAGTTCCAGCACGGCATGGCTGGAACTTCCTTTGACGTTCCCATTGCGGTGTCTATTTTATAGACATCGCCGTGGGAACACCATAGAATCGCCCGCCAATAACTAAAAAAGTAATTATACAGCAGGCGTTTCTCACACCGGTTTGGCAGTGCAACGGCAGGGCAGTACCACCGCCGCACCATCAAACTCATTATCGGGCCCGAACCAGGGACATTCTAAAAGATGTTTTATATGCCCTGGTGAGGGACAAACTCCCAATTTTGATGTTTCCCATTGTAATGCATTGGCTCCATAAAATAACATGGGAATAATTTAATAAAGTATAACTATTGATAGAAAGGAGCTAAAAATATACATTTGTGTTGGATTTTTACTGTGTGTTGTGTCTTACTTATTTAATGTGTTAGTGTTTTTAAATGTTTTACACACCTGTCTCCAAAGTTAAGCCTTCCTGCTCGCAGTCAGTTACCAAGGCTTGAGCAAGGGAATCATTTATTGAGACCTTGACTGAACCTTTTATTGTGATTGTGGCCTTATACTTAACACTACTAATATACCACTGTGAAACATTTGGTGTTCAGCTGTGAGGATACGTACTTGTGTTTGAATTGCACCATGCAGTAAATTAAGTTAAGATCTTTAAAAATTCTCTAAATTGACTCACATCAAAACTTTTGATTATCTAATTTTTTAAATTAGGACTAAACTGATTTTAATCCAGTTTTTTATTTTTCTACATTTGTTCTATTTCTGATTTGCAAGTTTTTCGGTTTAAATCTTTTTATTGGTTTGGGAGACAAAAAAAGACAAAAAACAATGCATAAGGCAATGATGCCTATTACGTGGGCCAGAAGTGATTAAAACGCTACATAGTGCAATCAAAACAATCAGAAAAGAACTGCCCAACCTCCCCCATCCCCTGATCCCTCTCAAACCCCTCTTCCCCCACCCCTCCCCCTCCTTCCCCCGCCCCTGCATTTTGCCAAGGAAGTGTCTGGGGTCGATATCAAGCGGATTAGTGGCCTTGAGATTGAGTGGATTCTTGCGATAGTGTGGTAAGTCACGAGAGGCACACATTTAGAGGGCATTTGAGTTCACGCAATTCAGAGCTTAAGTAAAGAGGCCAACAAAAGGGTGCCACAGATCTGAAATAGAGGCCCCGTCACCCTGGAGAGAGAAAGAGATGCGCTCCATGCCCAACACGTACTACAGCCTGTGCAGCCACCCCTGTATTGAAGGTTCCCTTGCGGAGCCCCATGTTGAGAGTATATTCTGCAAAGCCGCCCCTAAAGCAATGCCCATCTGCTTCCCCCTGCATGATCTGAGGGGAAATGTAAGTCTATCAGTGACGCCTAAAATAACATCTTTTGGAAATCATAGGATAGTAGTGTAAAAATGGAGATCAATTTCATCCAAGACCTGTGTCCAGTAGGGCTTGAGAGTGGGGCAGTCCCACAGGATATGCAGCAAGGTGCCGACAGCCTCACATCCCCTCCAGGAGCTTGGAGAGCAATTAGGGTCCCTCCTGTGTAGCCTATGAAGGGCAAGGTACCAGTATGCCGCAATCTTAGTGGCAGACTCTACACTGGAGATGTTGCGTGCTGTGTCTGAGGCCGCTGCGAGTGGCCGTAGAGTCTCAGGCATTAATTGTGGCGCGCCCGATCGGGGAGCCGTACAGACCTGGAGGTCTGGAGGTTTTGCAGAGAAAAGGGACCTTCCAAAGACGCTGCCCAGCCAGTGCTCGCTCCATAAAGAGCCAATGCTTCTCAGACATCCGCTGAGCCCACTCAAGCAATACACGGATCTCAGAAGCCTTGTATTAATGGTCCAGGTTGGGCATTCCCAAGCACCCCTCCCCGGGGATCTGAAACTCATATCCCTGCTCATCTATGGCTTCCTGTCTGCCCAGACAAAAGAAGAGAATTCTGCTTGGAGCTGCTTCAGCATACCTGTGGGTGGCTCCACAGGCAATGTTTGAAAGAGGTTGACAATTTTGGGTAGTATATTCATTGTAAGAGCTGCTACCGACCCAACCACGAGTGGCTAAATGGGCGCCAGCGCTGTAGCTCGAGCCGTACCTGGTTTAGTAAATACATATGGTTTAACGAGACTGTCTCTGTGGTTTAGGTTGCCAGAGTTATACCTAGGTAGGGGATGGTTTTTTGGTCCCACCGAATTAGACATGCCTGGACGAGGGCATCTACAGTTGAAGGCTGCAGGGAGAAGCCCATGACCTGCGATTTAGCGACATTTACACAAAAGCCAGAGGCAGTGGAGAACTCCTCCAGCTCCGCGAGGAAGGCCGGGACAGACGACCCGGAGCTTCTAGCGTAGCTATGATGACGCTGCATAGAGGCTGATGGTGTGCCTCACCCCCGAAAAGAGCCCCACTGAGTCGCTGGTTTTCCCTAATCCTCCAGGCAAGCAGCTCCATATAAAGAGCGAATAGGAGTGGGGAGTGCGGGCAGCCTTGTTGCAATTTGTACGTTTTTGTGACCCAAAACTAGGGATACCATGGAGCTGGATCTGGCTAACCTGAACAAACTCACAGTGGCTGAGATTAGGGTTCAGTGTAAGTCCAGGAGGCTACCTAATGGCAAGAAGATTATGAAGACAGAGTTGATTGGGTCCCTTAAGGCCTGAGCACAGACAGGTCCAGAGAGTGAAGAGGAGGGTGACCCCTCTAACAAACTCCGAGAGGAGGATGATGACACCTCATCCATTTCTTCTAGTGCCAGGTTCACACTTCCAGCTAATGGGGGGATGATCCCCACATAGGACCCAGATAAGGCTTTCGGAAGGCAAGAGCTGCAGGCTCAGTTTGCTTCCATAGCTCTGAAAGAGAGGAAGTTGGCTCTAGCTAAAAAGAAGTGGGTAAGAGAGAAAGAGATAAGAAATTGTGGCAGCAACAATGAAGAAGAAGATACTGAGATGTCCAGGGGTGGTGGGTTTGCTCTCAAGCTTCACAAGGGAATAGTTCCCATGTATGTAGAGGAGGATGATATTGACTAATAGCAGATTGCATTTGAAAGGGCCATTGAGATGAGAGTTGTCCACTCAAAGTATTGGGGTTCACTCTTGTGGGAACTGATCCCAATCGCTGGGAGGGATAGGCTCCTGACCCTACAGGGAGATGAGGCCAAATCCTACCCACACATGAGGAAATGTTTAGTCAAGAAATTTGGTCTGACCCAGGAGCAGTACAGGGTGAAGTTCAGGGACACATAGAAAGTCAGTACCCAATGCTGGGAGGACTTTTAGACATCTTAGTGAAGGCGCTAGAGGTCTGGATTAATAGTAGCCAGATAAGTACCTATGAAGGGCTCACAGTTTGTTCATGAAGGCGCACATATTGGCTAGTTGTCTCTCAGAAGATTAACACCAGCATCTGGTGTTTTCAAAGATTTCTAGTCGCAGACAGCTGGCTCTGAAAGTTGATGAGTGAATGAAAATGGGTGTAATCAAGCAGCACCAGGGGGGAGACTCCAAGTGGGGGGTTGGGCTCACAAAAACCTACGCAGGGAGATGGTAAGCCCTTCACAGAGTCTCCCTCAGTACCCCAGAACCATAAAAAGAAGGAGGGCAGATCCCCTAACTCTGATAAGCAGAGGCAGGATAGCCCAGGGCTGGAAAAGTACTTGGACAACACAGTGTGCTTTGATTGTCAGCAGTCAGGACACTGCATGGTTGGCCCCGCTTGTTCCAAGAAGGTGGTTAGCACTGAGCTATCCAGTGTAGCCATAAAGTAGGACTCCTCAGATGAGGAGGTCCTCTTAGCATTTTGTTGAGGGACAGGCCCAGATGGAAAGCTGGTGATCCCTGAGGGTGGAAGTAGGCACTTCCACTTCATTCATGTGAATGGGATCCCTGCCATTGCCTGTGAGACACATGTTTGAGTCAGTGAGTGACAGGTTGGTGTCTTCAGACATGTATATGCCAGGAGAGGCCAGAAGGGTAAGGGTAACCCAAGGTGGGGTCACAACCAAACCTGTAGCCATAGTGCCCCTAGAATGGGAGGATTCCCTTAGCTGGTATAAGGTGGCAGTTAATGCAAACCTCCCTTTAGATTGTCTCCTGGACAATGACCTCCCAGAGATTGGTCTGATCCCAAGTGGGTAATTGACCAGGGTGCTCCTCAACCCAAAGTTCCTGGGGAGCCAGTCCCTATAGTTAGGACACAGGGGTCCCAAAGGAAAGAGAAAAAGAAGAGGAAAGGTAAGGTAAGATAAGCCACTCTTAAAGAGAATTCCAGTGAGCCAAGGCTCTTCTGTCACAGTGAGATAGAAACCCAAAATTAGCAGTGGTGATGCTTGACCTGACCACAAAGAAGTCCTGAGCAGTCAGGCAGATGTCCAGCATCAGGGTGCTGCCCTGCGCTGACAGATGGGAGAGTGGAGGAACGGTTTCTGCCACAGTCTGTGGTAGCCCACCCATTCTAAACCGCAAGAGAGGTTCCAGGAACCCACAGCTGCAGTTCAGCCACCTGTCAGTGGAGAGCTTACGTAAGGTTCTGGAGTCTGACAGCTGTCAGTAGCCTCTGCTGGGGGCTGGCCTTCATGGTAGTACTGTACTTGACATGGGAGGCAGACCCCATGGCCAAAAGTAAGTTAGGCCCTTGACCCTGTTGGTCATGGTGGCGTTGCTTAAGTGTTGGGTAAACTCTGTGGGTAAGCTAGGTGTTGCCCTAGCAAATGTATGGCTTGAAGAGGTGGGCTCCTCACAAACAAAACTAAAAACGGAGGAAGAAAATGAAACAGCTGGGATGATGTTTCAGTATAAAATGGGTCCCGTTACTGTAGAGAGTGGTCAGCATCCCAGAGGAACTGACCTTGGCTGGAGGAAGTAAGTCAAAGTAGGCCCTGTAATTGTAGAGCCTGGTTTCTTCATTTTCTTCCTTGCCTGACAGACCAGGGAAACTCTCTGAGGGTTGGGCTGAGTCTCCTGGGCTGCTGGCTGAGAGGTTGGGGTGGTTGTGTGAGATACCAAGACCTGTTTGCAGTTTCCCCCCACTTTTTGCCCCCATTTTGACTACTAGGTGCTGGTTTTCTGACTCTGATTGTGTCCTGGGCACTGCTAACCAGACCCAGGGCCTGTGCTCTGATTAGAAGTGCTTGCTAATATGTTTTGAATGAACAAAGTATTGAATATTTTTCAAAACTGGTGTGGTGTCCTTTTGTGGTGTTTTCACTGTATTACTGTTGGTTATGTGCAAATGCTTTACAGACTGCCTCTGAAATAAGCCTGACTGCTCGTGCAAAGCTACCAAGGGGGTGAGCAGGTTTTTTTTAAGAGTGCATCCCCCTTATCCTTACTAGAAGGAAGGGCTCCTATTTGGACAAAGGTGCAAATTATTGCCAACTAGAGACCCCCATTTCTAACAGTGGCACCCTGCATCCCATTGGTCAGAGGTGCCCCCTTGCTTGACACCCAGAAACACTAAATAAATATGGGTGAGTTGGGGGGGGGCGCTAGAGGGCACCAAGCAAGATGGCCGCACTTACGTGAGGCGCTTGCGGTTCGGGCAACAATCCTGCTATTATCCTGTCCATCCTGCCTTCTAAGCTCTCCGCCATCGATGTCTGAGGCCGCTGGTGTTGCTGCGGAGCGTGCCCTGCCATCAGCTGTCGTCGATTGTGCCTGGGGGCTGGAGCGGAGGATCGGCGGCCTGCGGGACCACGCTTTGCGATCCCGAGACGGAGGAGGCCGGCTGCCGCTGTGAGTTGGGCCCCACTGAGATATTCCTGCGAGGCCGCCGCTGTTGTGGGCCTTGCGGGGGCTGCCCGGGTCCCTACATCCCTGCCCGGAGCCTCGGGGACATCGCGACCTCTCTGCCGCCCGGAGCCGGCTGTCCCGCGGCTGTCGCGTGGGTGGCTGCTGAGGGCATTGCCTGAAGCCCGGCCCGGCCTGGAGGCGGGAGGCGGAGCTACCGGTGGGAGAGGAGCGCCGAGGGCGCTTATGCTGTGCTCCTCGCAGCAGGCGCCCCTTGCGGAGGGCCCCCGGGAGGGAGTGCTGGCCGACAAGGGATTTGGTGCCTGGCTCCCGCGAGTGGCTGCGGGGGCGGAGTCCGCGGCGATCGGAGAGAGGCGGCCTACTGGGGCACCGAGGCCTGGAGAAGGGGAGCCGTACCTGGTGTGAGTGCCCCGCTGCCACTGCGTGGATCGGCCTGGCGGAGCGAGGACTAGTGAAGCGGGCAGACTAGCCCTGAAGTAAGTGACCCGCCTGTGGAATGCTGCATGCTTGGGGAGGTCATTGAAGAGGAGGGCTATACCGGGCGCCACCGGGGACCGGATCATTGGGAGACGCCCCCCCCCCCCTTTGCGCCGGCTGCTAGGGCCCCGACCATGCATTCTACTACTGACTTGGACCTGCACCGGTTCTCGATTTCCTGTGGTGCTGGAGCTGGGCCCCCCAATCGGGGTAGATTGGTGGCCTCGCTTGACTCCCCAGACCGCCTGTCACAACAACTGGGAGCCACTCGGGGAGTCTTGCGCTGCGCTGCCGCCCCCCATGCATGACTGCTCCTGCCTGGGTCTGAGGGATCCCCCGCGCCTGCCTCGCCATGGGGAAGCCTGACGGTAGGCAATCTAAGCTTACTTTTGACACCCGGAAAACTCCCCGAACGCAACTGGACCCGGAGGGGGACCCTGCGGAGGCCTCTGCCCCGTCCACCGCTGATTTAAAGGAGCTGCTGCTGGTGATGAAGTCGAGCTTGACCTCTATTGAATCCAAAATGGACATCATGAATGCCCGTATGGATGGCCTCACGCGCAGGGCGGACAAGCATGAAGATCGGCTAAATGAAGCGGAAAGAAGAATTTCGGATCTGGAAGACTCTTGCACTGCCACCACTAGCCGTACCTCAGACTTCGATAAAGTATTGAAAGTAATCGCGGCTAAGAACGAGGAGCTGGAATCGCGCTTGCAGAGGAATAACCTTCGAATTCTTGGGGTGCCGGAGACGACTGCCACAGGAAAGCTGGAAGAATATGTGGAGAGCCTGCTGGTGGCGCTCTTCGGAAGAGAGGCCTTCTCGTCGGTCCTCGTGGTGGAGAGGGCGCATCGTTCGATGGCGGGACGCCCTCCTCCCGGGGTCCCGCCGCACCCCATCATCGCCAGAATGCTGAATTACCGCGATAGAGATACTGCGCTCCGCCTGTCCATGGAGAAAGGACGCCTACACCATAAAGGGATGGACCTCTCCCTATACCCTGATTTCACTATGGCGGTGCAGGAGCAGAGGCGCAAATTTCTTTCTCCCTGTCAAGAAAAAGCTCCAGCAACTAAACATTCCGTATGCCATGTTATTCCCCGCTCGCTTGAAAGTAACTTCTCAAGGACGTCAACACTTCTTCACAAACCCGCAGCATGCACAGGATTTTCTTAAAACGCTGCCTCGGGAGCGGGAGAAGGATCCGCCGTCGGGGCGGCTTGACAGGGACGGCGGAGGGGCGTCCGATATTGAATAGCGTTTCTCATTGCCTACTATAGTTGACCATGATGCGGACATTGAAGTGGCCTTTACAACGACTGGGTTCCTTGCTAGAATGCGGACTCTAGCCAGTGCTAACCCCCTGTTAACGCCATTGAACTATGGTCACCACAGGCAGATCACCATGTAGCTTTATAGTCTGGGCTCGCGGCTGAGTATTCTACTGCTTCATTTCTGGACACTCATCTTGCACTCCTGGATAGTCGACAGCCGCGATGGGCCTGGGGTCTATTGGTGGCACTGATTGCAGGCGCGGACGGGGGACGGAGGAGGCTGCGGAACTCACTAGTTGGAGTGGGGTCGGGTCGCTCTGAGGCTGCTGCTCTGGCTGGGCGCGGCCTTGTGCGACTTGCTGCCTCCTTACACCTACATCACGGATTGGACGTTATGACACGCAAACTGATGTGACAGGATGGACTCGTGCTATCATGCCCGAACACCCTCACTGCCGCGAGGAGCACCTGGTAGCCCTCTGGCTGCCGCCCACCAGGTGAACCCTATTACTGTACTTTTTGCGAAATGGTTAGAGGGATGATTATTCCTCCCCAGTTGGACTTAAGAGATGTAGGTTGGGGTGGGACGAGGAAGGGACTGGGCACAGCAGGTTGGGGTGGCTGTTGGGGGAGGGGGGAGGGTTCAATGAGTGTTTGGTTTGTTATTCTTTGCCGCTATGCCATGTCAGAAGTACACTGGCTAAGGGTCGCATACCACCCTGCACATCTGCTGTCGTTCCAGTTCATGATCATATCTTAGCAATGGAGACTAGCTCCGGACCACTAAAGTATAATTTTTTAACCTGGAACGTGCGAGGGTTAAACAATCCCCGGAAGTGTCGTCACATTCTCGCGTATTTGGATCGTCATAACATACACTGCGCTATGCTGCAAGAAACACATCTATCCCCTAGCCCGACTCCCTCATTTGCTAAGCGCTGGGCGCGTCATCGCGGCTTTTCATTCTACTCATCATATGCTAGGGGCACCACTATCCTGGTCAGGAGCACTCTGCCGTATACCCCTCTCGGGTCCCATGCCGACTCGCAAGGCAGATACAATATTTTATGGGGCCGATTATTCGGACAGTCTGTCACTATGGTCTCGTGCTACGGCCCAAACGTGGACAGCCCAGAGTTCTTACGGGTATTATGGGGGAAAATTCAGGATGCAGGCACTACACATCTGATCTGGGGGGGGGGATTTTAATGTAACCATTGACCCGTCCTTAGATAGATCGCACCTGCAACCACACCATTACACCGCCGCGTAGCTCGCCCTTAAACACATAGTTGAAGAGCATGCCCTTATAGATCCACGGAGAACCCGAAATCCATTATCCTGTCAGGGCTCCTGTTACTCCTCAGCGCATGCCTCTTGGTCGCGCATCGACTATTGGCTGGTAGACCGAGGGCTGGATACTTGGGCCTCATGCGTTTCATACTTGCCCCGCACGCACTCAGACCATGCTCCTGCGTTGCTAACTCTCGTCCCACCACCGGGGGAGTCTCCGTTTCTTTCGTGGCGCCTCAATCCGAAGTCGCTCCTGGACCCCGTGTTCAAGACTGAGCTCGAACAGGAAATATCGGGGTAGTTCACCCGCAACACTGGCTCGGTCTCCCAGTACTCTACACTTTGGGAAGCCTTCAAGGTGACTGTCCGCGGTGTATGTATTGCAAAAAGTGGAGGAGTCTTAAAAGATATTAGAAATAGACTTCAAAAGTTGGAGACGGAGATTCGAGATGTAGAGTTGGCTCTTCAGGGTGGGCATTCGTCGTCGCTCCAAGTGCAATTGCGTACACTGCTCACAGATTACCATGACGCAGCTGAGCGGGAATGCAAATTCAGAGGGAAATACCATACAGCTCGTTGTTACGGAGAGGGGGACCGCCCAGGCCAGGCATTGGCATCCTCCATTGGTCCCCCCCGCTTCGCTAACTCCATCTCAGAAATTACTGATGAGGATGGCCTCACGCATAGAAATTCCTCAGACATACTCGGAGTCTTTAAGAGATTTTACAAAACATTGTATTCCACGCAGCGAAAAGCCCCGACTGATATTGACACCTTCTTTGAGGACACAGCGATTGCATGGCTGGGTGATGGCCAGAGGGAATACCTACTAGCACATCATGAGGATGAGGAGATCGTGTCGGCCATTATGCAATTACAGACAGACATACCGGCACCTCCTTATCCCAGTCTTGAGACATGTACTTGAGGAAGCCCGCGAAACGGGTATTCTGCCCCGATCAATGCGCGAGGCCCTTATTATTTCTATACCTAAACCGGGAAAGCCGTCTGCGCAGGTGGATTCCTACAGGCCCCTATCCCTTATCAATGTCGATTCTAAAATACTGGCCAAACTGATAGCTAACCGTATAAGCCCTCTTATGCCGAGGCTGGTCCTCCCGGATCAGTCTGGGTTTGTGCCGACTAGGAGTACAGCCCATAATCTGCGCACTTTGTTCGCCCTGCTTCATGACATAGACCCTGAGGAAAATGCGGCTGCCATATTTCTCGACGCCACAAAGGCATTTGACTCGCTGGAGTGGGACTACCTGTCCTATGTGCTGGAGCGCATGGGATTCCCATCCCCATTTCTCGCCTGGATTAATTTGCTATATACAGCGCTTCGCGCTACAGTAATGATTAATGGGATGCGCTCGTCCCCTTTCTCGCTGGCCAGAGGCACCAGACAGGGTTGCCCACTCTCCCCCCTGTTATTTGCCTTGGCTGTTGAGCCTCTTGCTGCTAAGATACGGCAACATCATCGCGAGTATGCGATTGTCTACCCAGAGCGACAGATTCTCGTATCGTTATACGCTGATGACATCACGCTCTATCTGCGGCAGCCGGCTCAAAGCCTGAACCCCATAATGCGACTTTTTATTCTGTTTGGACAGCTATCAGGAGTAAACATTAATTGGAATAAATCCCAAATTTATCCCCTTACGGCATCCACGGCTAAATTTCAACCTGACTTCCCCCTTCGGTGGTGTGACACCACCCTCACGTACTTGGGGATACTAATCTCTCGCTCTAGGGAGGAGATCCTACGGGATAATTACGGACGTGCTTTAGATTCTATCACTGATAAAATAGATACTTGGATAGCTCTGCCATTGTCAATGGCAGGCAGAGCAGCGCTGATCAAAATGGTCATCTTACCTAAGCTCCTGTATCTCTTCATTAATATTCCCTATGCCCCTAGCCGTCATTTCTTCTCGGCGCTGAAAACGCAGCTAATCCGTCTTATCTGGGGAGGGAAGCAGGCTCGCTTACGATGGGAAGTCCTCACACGCCCCTTCTGCGCGGGTGGCTTTTCGGTCCCTGATATGGAACTGTACTTCAGCTGTGCACAGGCGCATCATGCCGTTTACTGGATGAAGCCTCCCCCTTTTATGCCACACCTGGCCATAGAGGATGGTTACATGGCCCCCATGCCGAGCACAGCCTATCTTAGTACTGCTAGGACATCGCGTAGCGCTGCGGACACCACCGTCCAGTCCACTGTTAACGCCTGGCACGATCTCGCTAAAACGACTTGCTGCACACTACTATACTCCCCGCTTTTGCCCCTTTCGGGACGGCGGGATAGTCCAGTCACACAGCAGGGAGGCTGTTGCCGACTCCTTCGTAAACTCTCTATGGATACCTGGGGTCATCTCTACACCGGGGGGAAGTTCAGGACCTCTGCGGAGTTTTTCAAAGACATCCACCCCACCCCCTAGATAGATTCTACTATATCAGGCTGCGACGAGATGCGCGCGCTGCTACCCCTTCACTCCCCACTGAACCTCAGACTATGATCCCCCTGCATGTGGTCTTACAACAGGATGTCCCCGCCCATGTCCTTTCGCTGCTTTACCATACAGCGCAGGCGAATAGGCACTTTGATCCCCCTCTGGCCCGGGAAAGATGGGAGGAGGAGATAGGGTACCCCCTCACGGAGGACCAATGGACGTATTGTTGCAAGCAGACTGGGGAAATCTCTGCCAGTAGCAGGTTTAGGATGATCCATTACAAATTTGTGCACCGGTTATATTATACACCGGCGAAACTATTTCGGCTGAAGATTCGAGACAGTGACCGATGTGAACGGTGTGGAGAGGGAGGAGCGGTCTTTAAACATCTGGCATGGGACTGCCCGGCCGTGCAGGGGTACTGGGCGGGGGTGTTCGGCGCGCTTGACCTCATGACTGGCACACATGTTTCTAAAGACCCGGTAACTGCGTTGATAGGCTCTACTGCCCCTATTGCTGCCAAAATGCGTAACTACACTTCTATTGCACTGCTCCTTGCTAAACGTAGAATTGCTTGCAAATGGGGAAGGGGCAGAGCCCCGAAATTTAAGGATTGGATTCAGGACCTGATTTATTGCCAAGAGCAACTAAACGCCTATGCCGACCTCCAACCTCCCTCTTCCCGTCCCAGTAACATCTGGGGCCCGTTGCAGAGCTACTTACTGGAGCACTCCACTGAGACTGCATCGGAAACTCCACATTGAGCAACTGTAGTCCTGCTGTGCGGAGTGGTATGGTGACCGATGAATCCTGCGTGCTGATAGCTGAGAGGGAGGCACAGCAACACTTTGGGTGGTATAGTATGGGAGGCCTGAGTACCCTACACTGTGCTCCTATTAGAATACAGAGCTATTAGCAGCTGTTTGGTTGAGTTGTTTGTTGGGATGAGTTGTGGTTAGCCCAATCCAATGTACGAATTGATAGACATACCCATGTACACGCTATCATCTGTCCCGCCTGCTAATCCCTCCGACACGGCCGGCCCGATTGGGTTGTAGGCGGCTTGCTGTATAACTCCGCTTCCCCACCACTGATGCAGTGAGATATGTATAGTTGAAATATTGCATTGCGGGCCTGATGGAGGTTGTAGGCGATATGCGGAATTGTATGTCTCTTTTTCCTTGAAATGCAAAATAAAGGTTGTGAAAATTAAAAAAATAATAATAATATGGGTGAGTTGCCAAGCAACTCAGATCGATTGCACGAAACAACAAGGAGAAGAAGAACTGCCCTGCTTGAACCCTGACCTGCACCGAAAGGTTTGCACTCTGAAAGACTGCACCTTCTGCACAATCTGGAATGTAAGCCCTAAGGACTTTGCCTGGCTTCACAAAGATTAAGGAGTGGTCTCCCTGACAGCAACAGGTCAAAAGAGCTTATCTCCTCCAAGAAGTCCCCAGCCTAGAGTACATCCTGTGGACTTTTCAGTATTTGGCCAAGTGCATTGTGAAAATTGTAGTCCCAACACCCAAAGACCATCTCGGAGCTTCTAGACCTTTTGGATATGTGTTTTGGACACTTTGAACCCACAAGAGAAATTTCAGGTAGATGTTCCAGAAGTTTGGAGCAACTTTTGAAAAAAGCTTCATAAGTTGACAGGGTGCATTATGGGAGTTGTAGTCCCAGACCCCAAAAGGCAAACCAGAGCATCTGAACCCTTGGCTGGTGCTGTGGACCACTTTCCTGCATCAAGAAACACTTTGTCAAGTAAGTGTAAAAGTGTTACATTGTTGGTAGGCTGAACTCTGGACTTTGTCCTTGTCCAGCATGACCTTTTTAGGTTGAGCATTTGCGACGTCTTGTATATACTTTAGTATATAATTATATGTGTATGTACTTTGTGGGCTCCGGAGATCATCCCTAGGACTTGTCTGCTCCTGCTTAGGGACTTTTTTTGGTTCAACTGCTTCTATTTAACTGTCTTGATAGAAAACAACCAGTGGAGGTCAGTAAAATACCAGAATTACTTTCTGCTGAGGGACTTTCTTCTATTTATTTTTCTGGCAACTGTCTCTATTTAACTTTCATGATAGAAAATGACCATCAGAGGTCAGTAGAATACCAGAATCACTTTAGCTTTCTCTAGATTCCAGTCCATAGAAATTGTCTTTCACAAGCACCCGTAGACAATAATATTTTTTTTAAATCTTGTATTTTCAGTGATATGACCACTGAAGGCCCTGATTTTATATTAAAAACAGAGCTTAGGACTATACCATTTCCAGCTGAAAGGCAATATTTCTCTCCATGTGTTCCCATACCTGGCGTGTCACATAGTTTACTGCTTACTTTCCCTCCATGTTAAAGAACAGTAGATGTTTCAACACTGAGGCTAATGTGCTGCATAGCTAAATACATATAAGGTCCCAAAGGCGAGACCGATTGCATTGCAAATGCTTGTTTAACCCTGAGAGCGCCAATTGCTTCTAAGCACTAGTTTTACTTTTAATCTTTAAAATCTCATATCTCTCTTCCCCTAAATTGGATATTTGTAGTTTGGGTGTCTATTTGTTCATAAAAATATAAACTATTATTATAAATTGGTGTTGGAGTTTTATTGTGTGTTGTGTCCTGTCTCCTAAGTTAAGCTTGCCTACTCACAGCCAACCACCAAGGGTTGAGCAAGGGAATACTTTATTGAGACCTTGACTGAACCTTTTAATGTGATTGTGGCCTTATTACTGGTGGATAGTCCCTACTTATCCCTCCCAATAAACCACTTTCCACCATAATTGCACTATAGCCTATGGTACATATTATGCGATGCTCAACTCTAAAAAAGGTCAAGATAGTCCACTACCAGGAATGAGAGCCCTCACTCAAATATCACAGCTCAAGTCTGAGGCTATAACTGCCATCCTAGCAGGTGGATTAAGCACATAGAAGCCTTTGAAAACTGAATGCCGACATATTGAATAATCAGTAAAAAGACTCAGCGCTTGGTGACACCAGTCCTCTTGATAGTGTGATTATTTCTAAGCAGCTGCCAGCTATTGACAAATAAACCAGTAAGACCGCAATCGGAAATTCAGTTCTACATCTGGAATTCATCACTCACAACTAGAATCCACCTGGAAAGCTGTGCCTGGCACACGTTTCCGTGTGGATGCCATAGAAAACCACATGCTTTCCAATAGGAAGTTAATTCCCTCTGTATGGTGTTCTCTGTGGTGAAGAACTCCATTCAGGGAAATTGAATTTGCCTACATTCTTAGCAGATTTGGGGGGATACCTCTCCCTTCCCATTCGGGAAAGGGAATTGTCCGGAGTACATCTCTGACCCTTTCCAGGCTGGAAATTTGAAGCGTTTCAGAGCGCCCATCAAACGTATCCGTGCGTGGGCGTTCGCAAGCTTTCAATGTCTTGGAATGCCCTCCATCCCACCTTTAGAATTGGATTTACAGGTGTGGAGGTTGTGAATTCCCGGCAGGTGTAACTGAGGTAAATTTGGTCGTGTATGAACATTTATGGCCGTAATTACCTTTATGAACAGATTTCTTTATCTCTACTCAATGGCATCATGAGAAGCGTGGGATGAGAAAAGGTTTATTTTTTGGCGCGGAGTCCTTCATGTTGTGTGTTTTTTAAGATAATAATATTCTAAGTCTATGCATACATTCATGCACACATTTTTTGCATCAATACTTTTTTAATAAAGTAATTGAGGTGGATATTACTATTGCAAATTATAATTGCTACATATAACAGCTATGTGTCAATAAATACACATTGTAACATCAATATTGAGGGCGACTGTAGAATATGCAAGATTTTTAGTGCCAATACCTGTACCTGAGAATGAAGCTGCTCTTTTGCCAAAGTCTATCTATGTAGATTGTTTTCTAAAAAAGTTATCTTTCTGTCATTAAATAGGGTATGCTATTTTTTTTTAAATGTGTTACATAGAGTCAAAATTAAAAAAATGAGTGCATTATTAGGCCTGTCAAAATGCACGACATTCCCGAACTTTGCATTAGGCAAACTTGGTGGATTTTCTTGCAATTTCGCATTATGCTGCCAAGCATTTCCTTCTACACCTCTAGCAATTTGTTATATGGATAACTTTTTTGAATAAGTGTTTTTCTGGCCACATCACATTTCAATTAAAATGACTGCCTCAAAGGGTTTTACTTGTCTTGTTCCACGCTTCAATATCTAATTAGACATGTTTCATGTGTAACTGGAGCAAGTACTAAAAAAAAAATCTCCATTATCATGTAAAGAACATTCTTGCTTACCTAGTCTGGGTAATTATTTTTACAAAGAGAGTTGTGGATGTAGGTAAGATGCATGCTGGTGTTTTTCTGTGAAATATTTAGTACAGATCTCAGTGCCTTTCTTTTGTTTATTAGCTGTTTGACCTTTATAAAATAAAAATAAAAGATTGCAGTATTACACGCTATTCACTCTTGTCTGATAAGACTGCCATGAATCACTTTGAAGATATCCCATTGTATGTGCCTTTGAATGCGTTCTAATGAGTTGTAAGAAATAAAGGTTTCCTGAAATAGGAAACGATAGCCGTCAGCCTTTTATAGAAATCAATTCTTGAGTCTTTTATCAGCTCGGGGGTCTGTGTTTTCGAAAAGTGATATATTTGTTCTAATTAACAACACTGATTCCGAGAAAGATGTCTACAATACTTTCTTTTCGAGGAAAAAAACATGCTAACTTTTTCTAGATGCATTTATCAGCGTATGAAGGTAAATATGTTTTTTTCTTGGCTTCAGATGGACAATTAGCGTTTTAGGTCTTGCCTAAGGTCAGTTCTAGCTGTCTTCTCAGCCTCTTAGTCTTACAAAAAACTATACTACACCAGCGTAATACAGGCACACAGAGTGGGCTTGGGTCGATCCCGCTCTTGCATTGGCCTCTTGGGCTAGTATTAGCATGCTGGCTCAGCCCACAGCATGACACACATAGACTGTGGCAGTGGGTCCACTCCCTTCAGCTATTGGCTTTCTTGAACTGCCATTCACTTTTTTGATCAGCCCGCTGGACAGCCGTCCACTGTTTGGACTGTCAGGCAGTGAGTGATAACATTTTACCTGTTTATTCTTCATGAGGAAGTGGTTAGCACTGAACATCTAAAAGAGTTTTTTATAAACCACAGTGACACCTCTCCTGGATTCGTGACCGGGGCAGTAGTTCTTTACCTCTATGAAGAGCATACTTGGTGAGCCCCTCCAGGACCAGAATGGATTCAGGACCAGACTTTTGTCAAACGGCATGCATGTTAGAATAGTGTGGGATTGTGGACACCATGCAGGGAATATTCCAGACCCAAAAGACCACTCTACCCGATCAGACTAGCCAGAACCTTACTCGAACATTGGAGAAGTCTGGTCGTCAAATCAGCAAGCCCGTCAGGAAAATTCATCTGCACTTCTGTGGTTCATTCCAGCCTATGCTCTGCATTGAAATCTAGACCTTGAAGTACGATAGACCATCTCAGTAACTTGGGATTTCTAACATTCATTCCCAGCAACCACTTGAGTGGTATGTGATCTGTTTCTACCACAAACTCTGTACCTAACAGATACTGGTGGAGCCTTCTCTGTGACCACACCGTGGCACAGCACTACTTCTTAGTGGATGCCCAGTTCTGCTATCTAGGTAGTAACTTGTGACTAACAAAGGCTACCAAATGCTCTCTCCCTTTGTCATCAAGCTGAACCAGTACTGCACCAACTCTTTTGTCTGAGACATTCATCTGCAAAATGAAGGATTATTTAGAGCTTTCTTAAGTTCCTCAAAAATCTTTCAGACACACCTTAGTTACTTTTTGGGCTGCTTCTTAGATGTATAAAGGGTTCACTACAATTCCACAGTTAGCTAAAAAGTCATGTAGTAACCAATCAGGTCACTGACAAAATATCGAATCTACAAATATCGTGGGACAAAAATATCCACTCAAAAATATGGAACACAAAAATATCAATATCCTATACTTAGAATGTATATGACAAAAATATAGAAACGTGGGGCCCGATTACGATGACGGTGGAACCGCCACCGACTGCCTGTCAGTGGTGGTCCCACTGCCATCGTAACCATGTTTACCTCCCACCATATCACAATGGCCGGTGGATAGTTGGCAGTCAGAAAGGCCAACCGTCACGTATCCGACGGGCTCCTTGAGCCCACTGGTGCATCGGAGAGAGCCGCAATCCCTACAATGGTGGAGGTGCCTGCTAGGTACCGTCGTAAGGATTATGATGTCCTTCCCCACCAGCCGTTTCATGTCAGTTTACCTGCCATGAAAAGGCTAGCGGAAAGAGACATTTGCAGCCTGTACCAGGCCCCTTTCCACCCTGGCCCTCAGTTTTGTGTTATGGTGCCCCGCTACATATGCAGGCACCACATACGGCCTGTCATGTAGTGCAGGGATATGTAGGATGTTCATGTTTTGTATTGTGGCATGTGCTGCTGCCCAAGGGACCCGCCACGTGGTGGCGGTCGCATCCTAATTGTGCCGGCGGTACCACCGACTTGTAGTCGGTTGGTCCCATTTCTGAATGGATGGCCCGACCAGCATCCTAATGATGACCTAAAATTTTGTTATACACTAATATCGAAGACAAAAATATTGCTTCGTAATATATATATATATATATATATATTCAGTGAAAAAACCATAGGTTTCACACACGTTATAGTTAGGAATTAGCATTTAAAAAACCTTAGAAATTCAGTGAAAAAACCATAGGTTTCACACATGTTATAGTTAGCTGGACATTTTACTCGTAAAAAACCAATGAAATTGCCCCGTTATAGTTAGTTCAGCTAACTATAACTCGCGCGCCCGCAATGCACTGCTGATGACGTCACATATTACATCACTCATGACATGGTCAGTGACATCACTCATGACATCACTGATGACATCTCAAATGACATCACTGATGACATCACTGATGACATCATCCAGTGAATGTGTGTTTTTCTGAAAATTAAATATGTTTTATATATGTATATCTCAAGGTCGATGGAAGAATAAATGGGTATATAAGTGTCTAAATGGATGATTTGTTTTTGAAAAATTGATTGTGTAACTGACTGATTAAGTGTATCATAGTGAATACATGGCTTAGTGAGTAATGTTTAAATATGTAAATATCTGTATCAGTCTCTCACTTTGTGTATAAGTGGCTGCATGGGTTGGTGAGTAGCTACATGGGTGTCTATATAGGTTATTAGTTGATTTTTTGAGTATCAGTCTGAGTGTCTGCATGGTTCGGTGGGGGGTATTACGTAGTGCATAGGTGCATGAATGAGTGACTCACTGTTTGTATGGGTTGAACACAGCATGTGTGCAGGACTGTATGGGTGGATGAGTGTGTGTATGGGTGTGTTAGTGAGTGAATGACTGTCTCAATATTGTCTTTATGAGTAACTACATATGTTTTAAACTAGTATATGTGACTATTGGTGTATATATGTGAGTATATGTGAGAGTGAGAGATTGAAAGAGTTCCTGTATGAATAAGTATGTGTTTCTATAAGTGATTGTTTAAAAGACTAAGTATGTGTAAGTTTCCGTAGAAGTAAGTGTGGTGGTGTGTGTATAACTGTATATGCAAGTAAATGTATGTTTGATTCTTTGTTAGCATGAGTGACTATGTGTGTGAGTAACTCTATGGATGAGTGGCATTGTGTAACAGGATGTATAGGTGTATGAGTACATATGATGAGTGAGTACATGTATGAGTGACTGAATTGGACTGTTGGTGAATGAGTGGATGTGTATGTGGATCTTAGAATTACTGAAAAGGTTGTTTTAACTGGTATTGGTATGTCCATTGTTTTGAACATTGTAGTTTCTATTTTTGAATGTGTGTGTCAAAGGTTATATTAGGGGAAGAGGAGGTCTGCCACTCTATCACAAGGATGATGTCATCAGTGATGTCATCAGTGATGTCATTTGAGATGTCATCAGTGATGTCATGAGTGATGTCACTGACCATGTCATGAGTGATGTAATATGTGACGTCATCAGCAGTGCATTGCGGGCGCGCGAGTTATAGTTAGCTGAACTAACTATAACGGGGCAATTTCATTGTTTTTTTACGAGTAAAATGTCCAGCTAACTATAACATGTGTGAAACCTATGGTTTTTTCACTGAATTTCTAAGGTTTTTTAAATGCTAATTCCTAACTATAACGTGTGTGAAACCTATGGTTTTTTCACTGAATTTCAAAGGTTTTTTAAATGCTAATTCCTAACTATAACGTGTGTGAAACCCATGGTTTTTTCAGTGAATTTGCAAGGTTTTTTAAATGCTAATTTTTTTTTTATTCTTCAATTTTTTCAAACATATTTTTAATTTAATTTTCTTACCTTTTATAAAGACTATGCTTTAATTTTTAAAATCCTTAAATATTTTTTTTTAATATATTTTTTAAAATAAACATGTAAAATTTATTTCCAGTTCTTTTTTTTTTTTTTATTTTTTTTTAGTACGCGTACCGTAAGCTCACGGTAAGCGTACGGTTTACGCAACGTCCGTAATCTATCTACGCTGCTTGCGTATAGTTACGCACTTTGCGTAGCCGCGCGTACTGCGCGTGGGACGCATGCGCGCTTACGCCACACGCGCACGTTACGCGGAAGTGCCGGGGAGTGACTGTTATGCGCATGCGCGCAAGCACGTGTCTTTTTTACGCGCACGCGTACTTTTTGCCGTAAGCGTACCGTAAGCGTACCGTAAGCGTACGGTAGGTCATGTGATCTTGAAACACAACTTTTGATTGGTTGAAACTACTTTCAGTTCTAGAACTCTCCTACACCACACCCATTCCCCTAATTTCTGCTTGTGATCCCTTGGGAGAAGGAGCTGGTTTGTCTTTGGGATACGATGGCAGAACAGCAGAGCTCTTCTGAGAGTGAGGCTAGCACTAGCAGCACTGTCTTGAGGCAGAGATCGAGGAAACAAAAGCCTTCTTATGTTTGGGATTATTTTACTTTTCCAGAAGGCCAGCAAAAGGTGAATGCACCCTTAGTTACTTGCAAGCTGTGTCAGCGTGTACTTTCTAGAGGTAATCCTAACAGGAAGTATTCCTTTGGGAATCACACCATGAAGAGACACCTCCAGGATGTACACAGAAGGACACATGGTCATCTTTTTGGAGGTAACTCTTCAGAAAGACGAGCCAGTACATCCACAGCAGCTCAGCCTGGACCATCACCTGCAGGGCTTACTCCTTCTTCTGCAGGTCAGGTGAGCCCTTCATCTGTGGGGGGAGAATCTCCTTTTGCTGGCCCTCTGGAAATGAACCCTCGATTTCGGAAGGTTGATATTCATTGCACATTTTGTAAAGATCTAATTTGCCATAGGGAGACCAGTGTTTCCCTAGTGAACAACAAAATAGATCAGCACATTTGTCGCTTTGAATAATTTTCCCATGCTTCCTTTCCTCTGTCCCTGCATGAACACAACGGTTCTTTTAAGAGCCAACCTTATCTTTCATCTTTTTTTTACATATGTTTTTAAAAACTTTTTTTTATTTTTTTTTACCGTACGCGTACGGTGCGCGTACTTTTTTTTTATTTTTTAAAAAAAACACTAAAAATCATTTATCACATTACATTGTCCTTGAGAGACTACAATTATTATTATTGACTTACCATACTCACTGAAAAAATATTTATTCATTTCTTTTTTTAAAAAATAGTTTTAAAAATGTTTGTAGTTTTCGAAAATTTTCTATATCTATCTGGAAAAAAAGAAAAAAGTATTAATATTTTTTAAACATTTTATAATACAGTACACATATTTACATTTTTTACCAAAAAATCTTTTTGCCTTATTTTTGCTGTTTTCAGAATATATTGCATTTCACTATAAATTGTGAAAGCAATTGCATTCATCATTTTACAGCGGGCAAAAAAAAATACCAATCACAAAGATTGTATTAAAAAAGCCCTGATTCTTTTTTTAATTAAACTTAACATTATAGAAATGCAAAATATTGTAAAAAAATATCATCTAATACCAATACTTATTTCTTTAAAATACCGTCTGATATGTTTGTTTCAGAACTATAATCACAATATTATATCTCAAATAACTCCAAAATACATCTGATTTCATTTCCTTTAGGCCAAATAGTAATTTTAATTTTTTTTTTGAATAAATTTCCTACGGAAATCCAATAAAATTCTAAAGTTTAATTTGTCCAGATCTCACCGATTCTCTGTAACATTTTGGTTCACGAAAATTTTTTGAATAATTTATTTAGTCCACAATAGAATTGGTTACTTTTCCACATGGCCAAATAGTAATTTTTTAAATCATTTTTGAAAAAATTTCCAATGGCAGTCCAATAACATTCCAAAATTTAAAATGTGCAGAAGTTACCGATAATCTCTAAATTATTGGTTTTTCAAAATTGCATTAAAAATTAAAAAAGTCCACATTACAATTGGTTATCTTTCCATTAGGCCAAATGATAATTTTAAAAATCTTTTTTTTACAAAATTGCAATGGTAATCCAGTAAAATGGTAAAATTATTTTGTCCAGATCTTGCCAAGTCTCTCTAAAATTTAGGTTTCAGGAAGATTAGATAGGAATTTGCTAAATCAAAAGGCAAACGTTGTTTGAAAATCAATTGGGAATCATTACACAGTGTCCAGCCTTTTTCACATTTTAGATAAACTGTGTAATGTCCAGAAGTAACAGTAGGTCCATCATGGAAAATTATTGCAACAGTTACAAAAGTTTTTCCTGAAATTGATAATTGCTGTCCTGTAAACTTCTTTATTAAAGTATCCAATTTTGAACCATCAGCTCTACATCGTTGCATCATTAAAATTACATACTGTCCGTATTCCTTTAAAATTAATGTTGAAAACATGTCAGAATTACACTCACCACATTTCATGCTATGATTAGCATCTTTAACTAATTTTGCAAAAGTGACTGTTTTACTCTCTGGCAATGTCAAATAAATAAACCTTTCATTATCAACAATAGAGCCACATATATTATAACAATTATCACAACTATGTTCCCATTTATAAGAGAGACCAAAAAAAATGTCAATGGGAACTCCTGCTTCTTCCACTACCTGAAGAAAATACATCAAAAATTCATGTGCATCTTGCTGTTCATTTTGAGAAAACTGTGTTCGTCCTGAACATACATCTAAAAGTTTTCTAATGTCAGTAGCACTTTCTATTTGAGTTTTATCTTTACTCAACTTTTGAAAAAGGAGACTCAGCTCTGAACAGAATCTTTTTCCCTGATTTACTATTATCTGCTCTTGCAAACTTTCCAGATAAAATGCAACATTCAGCACTACATTTGCGTAGCAGTTGACACCAGAGCTATTTTCAAAATGACATCCTACAACCTGTTCTTCATTTTCCTTTTTCTTTTTGCTTGCAATTACATCACTCCTCTTTTTTTTCCTCTTCTCTACATCTTCACTACAGATATTCTCATTTTTTCTTTTACGAGAAACTACACGTTTCTCCAACACAGGATACTGACCTAAATGAGGAGCATAGCTTCTTCTTAATCTATTATACTCCTTTACACAATTTGTATCAGCACTAACTTTTGATTCTTCAAAGTCTATCATGAATAAACCTGATAATGTTTTGACTCGTGACAAAGCAACATATGCCATACCTTCTTTGAACACAGTTGAACCAATGTTCACAAATGCACAATCTACAGTCAATCCTTGAGACTTGTGAATAGTTACAGCATATGCTAGAGAAAACGGAAACTGCTTCCTACGTACATATAAGTCTTTCACAAGCATAAAACGAACTGTACAACGACAAATATCTTTAACTTCATCTATCTGATCAAATTTTATTTTTAAACATTCAATTCCTTCTTTTTTCTGATAATTAATAAAACCCACAACTCTTCCCATCGCTCCATTAACTAAACCTTTCTCAACATCCAAATTTCTCCTTAAAAACACTCTACAGTTCATGCAAACATATAGATTTTTTTCTAATCCAGCTGTTTTGGAGATGTTCTTCTCTAGTGAGTCCAATTTATTTTTCAGTTTGCCTGTTACTGTGACAGTAATTCTTCCATCCTCAATTTTGTCCACTGCTTCCAATTTCCTGATCTCTTCCTTTTCCAATTTCAAAAGCTCCTCATTGAATATTGAGCATTCACGTAGAGTAGGCATTAAGCAGATGACACTTTTGTTTTCTGCAATGTTCTTGTATATCTTCTCTGCAACTATTTCTTCCTTTGGAAATAAATTATGTAGCAGCCGAGTCTGTAATGCTTTTTTGCCAGCTTCTGTGAGTAGTCCAATCCTGATATCTTTCAGAATACTTCCATATTCTTCATCGTTTGCTTGCCTCATATTAGTTGTAAGTTCCTTGTACTCAAAGAAGGACCAAATATTTGTATTACCGATGCTTCCCAATGACTTCTTCGTGTCTTCATGTGTCACAGTATTAAACACTGGTTGTCCTTTAACTGGAGTAAGTTGCAAAAGATCTCCAAAAACTATGACGTGTTTTCCACCAAATAACACGTCATAGTCTGTCTTCAAAATTTGCTGCATTCTTAAATGCACAAAGGCAAGCATTAAGTTTGATACCATGCTCACCTCATCAATAATGAGAACTTGCATCTTCTTCAATACTCGTGAAACTTCCAAGGATGCTTCTCCAGTTAGCTTGTTGAATTGTATTTTGTTCTCATGCTCCACTGGTAACATTAGCAAACGATGTAAGGTGATTCCTTTTATGTTATATGCTGCTAACCCAGTTGGAGCAGTAACCACACAAGACAACGTAGAATCCGTTTTTTGCTTTAGGTAGCTTCTGATGACTTTAATTAGGAAACTTTTTCCAGTGCCAGCTTGTCCGCTTACATACATCCTGATTGGATGAAATGATGTGCATGAGCACTCTTTTTTTACATGTAGAAATCCTTGATCAATTTTGTTTTTGATCTCTTCATAAATTTGTTGCTGCTCTTGATTCAGTTGTCTTTCCAAATTTTCTAAGTCTATAAATTCTTCTTGAGCTTGATTCATAGCTGTTTCCACTTCATTCATGGCTATTGATGCTTCATTTTCAACGATTGGTTGTCCTAGGGGATCTTGACTGTGTGTTCCTGAACTTTGGCTGTCCTGAGAACTGTCTCTAGCTATTTCTGCTGCAATTGTAGTTTCCTGTTCAATTTCTTCATTTAACATTTGCAGATAAGTTGTGAATGTATTGCATTGTATGCTGTCTTTGCAAGCATTAAATGAATCCTCATAGCTTTGAAATTCTCCCAGTAGTTCATCCTCTGTACGCCATGGTTTAAACAACTGTAAAAGAGCCAAGTAGTAAAATTCTTTCTTGTCGGTAGTGTCGCAACTCAGCTTCCGGTGATTTATCAAACTTCCTTTGGTTTGCTTCACCAAACATCCTTCTTCACCAACAACTTTATATTTTCCATTATTAATGTCTTCTGCAGCTTTCCGTGAATAAATGTAGTTCTGCAACACTTCATAGAGACACATGTTCTCCAGATGATGACTTCTCTTGGGATAATATGTGTCCAACATGTTTGTTTTCAATATATCTGTACTTTCTGGGTCATTCTCGGCCAAATATTCAATTTCTCCAACAGATTTCAGTACCCGATTTCTCATTGCTGCAAGGCCTAAACTTCCCCAAATTATTCTTCTTGACTTTGAGTAGAGACTTGCAGAAGATAACCTATCTGAACATTCGTAGGATCCAATTTCTCGATGCGATAACATCTTCAAACTGAAACTGTACAGCTTCTTACTAACAGTCTTCTCATGAGAAATCTCTTCCCACATTTCCTTCAATTCTGTTTTTTCTGATTTCGTAATGTAAGACGTTACATATCGTGCAACAGCAATGGAATTGTCAGCTACATACTGTATATCCATGTTAGCGTTCCACATGGATAAAATGACTGGGTTGTAGTCATTTATATTTTTTGATTCTTCTTTTCTTTTAAGGTTGTAGGTATTCTTAGGTGATTTTCTTGTGATAGTATGTCTCACAGCTGACATAAAACTGTTTACTCTTCCATTTGAAAGAACAGGTCTAGGAAATCCAAATCGACATTTAGTGTAGTATTTTTCTTTGCTCTTGTATTTCCGTCGACAGTATTTTCCACACCGATGACTTTGGAAACGTAAAACTTGCTCCTTTAACTTGTTCTCTTCTGTGCTTTTTGGTATACCACATGTTGCATATTCTTCAATGTAAGATAACACTGCTTCATCAGTATCTGTTCCAAACTTTGGGGCATCCTTGATCCACAACAGCATATGAATATGAGGAGCACCTCTTGCCTGGTACTCTTTTCTCCAAAAGAAATCCACTACTTCTCCAAGGGGTGGATTTTTTTTATTGCAGATGAAGGACATCATAGCCTCAAATCTATGATTGAAATATCTGCAAACATTAACCGGATCCAATGAGCACAGTTCTCCTGCTGTCTTGTATTCGATGTTTTTAATGTTTGAATTGGCCTCTCGTAGAAAATCCAGTAAATCATCCCAAGCGTACTCGGCACAGCTTAGGGTAAGGAACCATGTTGGTGTTCCTAAATTGCGTAACATGCATTTTAGTTCACCATGGCGTCGGTACCAATATTCATTTGTCCCACGCTGACAAGCCATCAGATTGATCAGTTGTGTTTCCAAATGATCATCTCGGTGCTGCACTTTCTCCATAAAATCCTTAGCAGACACATTTTGTAAATGTACTCCACTTTTTAAAATGTGATTTACTGCATAAGACAGTGCAGACAAGTCGCTTTCAAATAAAAGATGGAACAAATAAGGAATACTTTGTCGAAATCTGGGATCTTCAGCATATAGTCTTGTAGTCCGATACTCTGAAGCTGGAATCTGTTCTGGACGTTCATCGTATCGTCCTCCTTTTCCCGTAGGAAACAGCTGGGGAAAACATCGAGCTTCCAAGCTCTCCTCCCATACACTCACGGGAGTTCCTTTTGCTTTCTTCATCTGAAAGAGATCAATATTGTCTCCCATAACTTCTTTCGAATGAAGAGGATGTATGCTAAAATGTTCATAAATTTCTTCTTCCTTTGTCTTGTCCACTTTTTCAATTTGTCCAGTTGGTGTTTCTGTGTCTTCTTGAAAATCTTCGTCTTCTTCTTCTTCTTCTATATAAATTGATTCATACCATTTGTTATTTTTTTTCAAATACAAATTTGCTCTTTGTACTTTCCGCACATCTACCAGCTCCTGCCAAATCTTCTTATTCTTTGTAGGTACACCATTAACCAGAATAATTAATGGTTCAGTTTCCAAAGTATCCGCATCAATAGTTTCCATATTTTTTTTCAAATCCAAGGGCAAATACACCACTCTACCTTTTAAACCTCTCAGTAAATCTGAAGGAGGTAATTTACCAGTTTTGGGCTCCATACGTACTATGGTCTGGAACGGATGAACACATTGAATGAGTATAGACTCATATGTATTTAATTCAGAAAGTTCAGCAGGAATAGCATCCAATTCTAAATTATTATGTACAGCTCTGGTCGGCATTCTATTTTCCTCTAACTTGTTGTAACAGTATTTACAAATATGCTGATCTTCACCCAATTCAAAACAATTTTCAAGAAATATGTATGTGGCAAAATCCATCCACTTATAATTATCTTCATTTTCACTCTTTCTGTAGAGATCAACATTCCTAGTTTGTTTTCTATAATGAGTTCTGCGGCAACAAATACAAGTAACATTTGGTCTTTCATTAGAGACTATTGCAAATTTTGTTATGTGATCATTAAATGTCTTACTTACAGAAGGTTCTACATTCTCTTCCACTTCTTCCTCATTTACTGTGTCCTTCTCTGCACTGTTTTGTTCAGGACCAAAGTAACAAAACTGAATTTCATCAACAACCTTCTCTACATCTGATACCGTTCCTCGGAACAGAGCCCTATTCAATTCATTTAACTTTATTGCTGGACTTTTGACAAAATACAACCGTCTCACAAACTTTCTCATTTCAGTATGATGAACAGCCAGCATCCTAAAATGATGGAAAACACTATTGCACACTTTTCTAGATAGACAAGCCAGAGAATGACCCTGCAAACCAGTATTCTCTCTCACTCTGCATGGATCCAGACTTTGAAGCACCTTAATCTTCTGTTTTACACTTTTTTTACTATATTCTCTTAGAAACTCTCGAAATCTGTCAATAGATTCCTGACGCACAGTGCAAATACTACTACAATTCCAAGTGTACACTGGGGCTTTAGGACGTCTCCCCATTGCCTCATCTGCCATCACTTGTACCTCATCTCTTGGAACCATTATCTCCTTCTCCATTATGCAACCATTTTTTACTTCGTATGAACGACCTCTGGTGTCAACTGCATGCAGCAAACTATTACTTTGAAAATAGCTCTCTTCATTAAAAAAAGGTTCACTACTTGAACTATGCATCCACTTTCCTAAAAACACTTTACAAAAGTTTGTTCTGTTCACTACTCTTTTGCTTTTGCTTTGTGATTTCAGTACATTAACCATTTTATCTAATGTACGCATCCTATTCAAAATTAATATGAATAGTTTCCTTTTTAATTCTAATGCTTTTGCTGCAATGGCTTCAATTTCTTTTTTTCTCTTGTAATATTTTGCCTTTTGCTTATATTTCTTCACATCCTTTATCAAATTGGACATAACTCTTCTCTGAAACATTTTTCTACGTATCTCTTTAAATGCTGTTTTTCTGTTTATGTAAAACTTTTCAGTTGCAGAAGGTATATTTGCATTAACTAAATTCTCAATTTTTTGCTGTTCTCTTCGTTTTGTTACATTCTTCCCAGGACAGACATTTTGTACATTTTTCTTTGTTTTGAATATTTTTTTAAGAAATTGTTTTTTCTGCTTACCAGAAGATTTTTTCTTTTTCCCAACATGAGCATCTTCTACTAACTTTGGTCCTCCAGTTGTCTTCAAATATAGTTTTTTTTTTAGCGTTTTTTGAACTCGAGATTTTGTAGGCATCTTAAATTTTGTTCACTGTTCTTCAGCAATACCTGAAAAAAACTAAAAAAAAATCCTTTATTGTATTTAAATATATTACTACATTTCTTTTCACAATAGTCACAAAACAAAATTTCTTTGCCAATTTGAATGCACACAAACTGCTCTTTTTTTTGGGCAAGTGAAAATCTCTTTTACAAACTGTCACATTATGAAACCACTTTTCAGATTTTTTAAAAAGCCCATGTCCAGAGTGCTACACTCCAGCAAGGGCAACCAGCCTTAGTGAAGCTCAATGTATTTGCATTACAGACTGAAACCTGAAAACCCCAATCGCTTCTAAATACTGTGCATGACTATACACGGCAAGCACATGGGTGTGTGCTAAGACTCTGCTTCTTCCCCCAAAAATTCACTCCCCCTTTCCATCTAATGCAACTGTGAAATCACCAGAGCAAGACGCAATAAATCTCTGCCTATAATTCCTCTATGCACACAGAGTCATGTTTTCACATTAGTCCCAAAACGAAATTTCTTTGCCATTTTTAAAGCACACTTACTGCTCTTTTTTTTTTCGGGGCAAGTGAAAATCACTTTTACAGACTGACACATTATGAAACCTTTTTTTTTAATTTATTTAATTGCACTTGTCCAAGCTGTTTTTTTCAGACCACCACCATGTGTATTCGCGGTGACTGCCTACACTCCAGCAAGGGCAACCAGCCTTAGTGATGCTGAATGTATTTGCATTACAGACTGAAACCTGAAAACCCCACTCGCTTCTAAATACTGTGCATGACTATACACGGCAAGCACATGGGTGTGTGCTAAGACTCTGCTTCTTCCCCCAAAAATTCACTCCCCCTTTCCATCTAATGCAACTGTGAAATCACCAGAGCAAGACGCAATAAATCTCTGCCTATAATTCCTCTATGCACACAGAGTCATGTTTTCACATTAGTCCCAAAACGAAATTTCTTTGCCATTTTTAAAGCACACTTACTGCTCTTTTTTTTTCGGGCCAAGTGAAAATCACTTTTTACAATTGGAAATCACTTTTACAGACTGACACATTATAAAACCACTTTTTTTGATTTATTTAAATGCACATGTCCAAGCTGTTTTTTCAGACCACCACCATGTGTATTCTCTGTGACTGCCTACACTCCAGCAAGGGCAACCAGCCTTAGTGATGCTGAATGTATTTGCATTACAGACTTAAACCTGAAAACCCCACTCGCTTCTAAATACTGTGCATGACTATACATGGCAAGCACATGGGTGTGTGCTAAGACTCTGCTTCTTCCCCCAAAAATTCGCTCCCCCTTTCCATCTAATGCAACTGTGAAATCACCAGAGCAAGACGCAATAAATCTCTGCCTATAATTCCTCTATGCACACAGAGTCATGTTTTCACATTAGTCCCAAAACGAAATTTCTTTGCCATTTTTAAAGCACACTTACTGCTCTTTTTTTTCGGGCCAAGTGAAAATCACTTTTTACAATTGGAAATCACTTTTACAGACTGACACATTATGAAACCACTTTTTTTGATTTATTTAAATGCACATGTCCAAGCTGTTTTTTCAGACCACCACCATGTGTATTCTCTGTGACTGCCTACACTCCAGCAAGGGCAACCAGCCTTAGTGATGCTGAATGTATTTGCATTACAGACTTAAACCTGAAAACCCCACTCGCTTCTAAATACTGTGCATGACTATACATGGCAAGCACATGGGTGTGTGCTAAGACTCTGCTTCTTCCCCCAAAAATTCGCTCCCCCTTTCCATCTAATGCAACTGTGAAATCACCAGAGCAAGACGCAATAAATCTCTGCCTATAATTCCTCTATGCACACAGAGTCATGTTTTCACATTAGTCCCAAAACGAAATTTCTTTGCCATTTTTAAAGCACACTTACTGCTCTTTTTTTTTCGGGCCAAGTGAAAATCACTTTTTACAATTGGAAATCACTTTTACAGACTGACACATTATGAAACCACTTTTTTTGATTTATTTAAATGCACATGTCCAAGCTGTTTTTTCAGACCACCACCATGTGTATTCTCTGTGACTGCCTACACTCCAGCAAGGGCAACCAGCCTTAGTGATGCTGAATGTATTTGCATTACAGACTTAAACCTGAAAACCCCACTCGCTTCTAAATACTGTGCATGACTATACATGGCAAGCACATGGGTGTGTGCTAAGACTCTGCTTCTTCCCCCAAAAATTCGCTCCCCCTTTCCATCTAATGCAACTGTGAAATCACCAGAGCAAGACGCAATAAATCTCTGCCTATAATTCCTCTATGTACACAGAGTCATGTTTTCACATTAGTCCCAAAACGAAATTTCTTTGCCATTTTTAAAGCACACTTACTGCTCTTTTTTTTTTCGGGCCAAGTGAAAATCACTTTTACAGACTGACACATTATGAAACCACCATGTGTAACTACAACAAAAACAATTCCCATTTCTATTATTCATTTCTTAAGTTACCACATACATCCCCTCTCAAACTGTAAACTCACCTTTAAAATTAGTTAGTTGTGAAAGAAATGTGACACTCAAACAGCAGATTATCAGAGCCAGGATCTCTGTTGTGTTCACCTCTCTCCTCTCAGCAGAACCAGATAATGGCAAACTTTCCCTCTATTTTTCCACACATATACATGTAAGTTTCAAATCTCAGTGCTTCCCCCTTTTTTTCAAATGTAATCACACATTTCTATTGGTTGAAAACCAACCCTTTTCCAAAAGTACCCTTCCCCCAACTTGACTTCTGCCTAGTACCCTTCCCCCAACTTGACTTCTGCCTGCTACCATAGCAACAGCTCATGGAACACTGCTGTGTAGAGTTAGGTCAGAAGTTCGACACACAATGTTTCAATTCCACAGAGCAAGAGTGCTTGACTTTTCAAACCTTACAGCAAATCCATAGTACTGTTCTTTGGTTACACATTTTTTTGTACCAATACAAAACATGCTTCTATTAATTTACACATACAGCCTAGTTTTTATTCTAGAATGGTATGAAACAGCCAATCAGTTCTTTTTGTTTTGAAAAAAATATGTATGCCTCCATTTCCAAACTGTCTTTCTTTTCATATTGCCATTCTACTGAAAGACACCTCCTGAGTGCATCCAGTTCTCCTTTGAAGATGTTCACAGTGTGGATTGTAGGGCACAGCTATGTCTTCTGGAGTGAAAAGTTTGCAGAGAAAACAGGTATGGTGAGAGACCTTGCTTTGCCAAATGTAGACATTAAATGGATTGGTCAGAGAGGGTTAAAGTGGCACCAATTGATGCCATTGGTGAAATCCTTCATTCAAATCCAACACCCTGACCTCATAATAGTGCACTGTGGTGGCAATGACCTAGGCACTTTGACTGGGGTAGGTCTGGAAATGCTTATGAAGGACACCTTTGCACAACTGTTTACACTTTTCCCTAAAACTGCCTTTGTGTTTTCCAACATATGCCAAAGGCAAAAATGGAACTGGTCCAATCATTTCTGTCCGCAGATTGACAAAGCAAGAAAGCACGTCAACAAATCTGTTTCTGCTTTCCTCCGTGACTATGGTATGGGTGCCATTTACCACAACAACTTGCGTTATGACATGCAAGACATTTATAGAGGAGATGGTGTGCACTTCAATGATGAAGGGAACAGAGTCTTCCTCTTGAACCTTAGACTCTGCATCGGTACTTACTTGTAGGTACCACTAAAAAAATGACTTCATAAACACAACAGCTCTTTTTAGAGCTCCCTAATTTCTAAACTCTTAAATCTGCTTTTCATTTATTTATTTTTATTTTTTTTACCGTACGCTTACCGTAAGCTTACGGTACGCGTACCCCGTGATTTTTTTTAAAATCAATAAATGTTTTTTTTGTACTTTTCTGTCCTTCTTTGACCCCCTTACAAATGTTAGGGGGTCTGTAACTCTCCTCATTGCCCCCTTTCCTTGTTTTCTCTGTTTTTTTTCTGAGTGAAACACACAAAATGGCGGCCGCCGCTTCCTGGTTTCGGCCGATTCGAATGTTTACTAAGATCTATGGGCCAATCAGAATCTCCTTCGCGCACGCCATGTTTCTTCCGTACGCTTACCGTAAGCTTACCGTACGCGTACCCCGTGATTTTTTTTAAAAATCAATAAATGTTTGTTTTGTACTTTACAGTCCTTCTTTGACCCCCTCACAAATGTAAGGGGGTCTGTAACTCTCCTCATTGCCCCCTTTTCTTGTTTTCACTCTTTTTTTTTCAGAGTGAAACACAGAAAATGGCGGCCGCCGCTTCCTGGTTTCGGCCGATTCGAATGTTTACTAAGATCTAAGAGCCAATCAGAATCGCGCTCGCGCACGCCACCGTACGCGTACCGTAAGCTTACCGTAAGCGTACGGTAAGCGTACCGTAAGCGGGCTCAGATATATATATTGATTTAAAGGCTATTTTCTCAGAATATACTGAACAGATTTACACCAAACCTACAAAAGGCACTTCCTTGACCTAGGGACTACCTCTCTGCCAAATTTTGAGTAATTCTGTTCAGCCGTTCGGGCTGTAGCTCGTTCTAAAGGTCCTATGGAAAAATGCATGGGAAAAACGCGTTTTGGGACCCCCCTTTTATCTCAGCCCCCGCTTGACGGATCCCCCCGAGACTTTTAGGGTAGGAGCAGAGCGGAGCGCCCCACCTATTTTGAGAAATTCGCGAGGATTCGTCGACCGGCGCAAAAGTTATTCAAAATAGAATGTTGCGGATTTCCTATGGAAAAGGGGTCCTAACTATAACTACCTACTGGCGACCGCCAGTAGGTAATATATATATATATATATATATATATATATATATATATATATATATATATATATATATATATATATATATATATATATATATATATATAAATATACATACATATTGATATATATATACTTAAAATTATTTAACACTAAGAATATTATTTAACAATAATATAATTGAAAATAAATACATTTAAATTATTACAAATTATATATAAATGTTATAATTATTTTATTAAACTCACATATATCTCTATGTGTATGTTTATACAAACTTATATAATTTTAAACTATTATTAATATAATTGTAATGTATATTATAATTTACTATTTTTTGTAAACGTTAGAAATATAAGATATGTATATATAAACATATATAAAATAAATATTTAAAAAGTAACAAATAAACTTAAAATAATTAAAAAACAAACAAAATTAATTACGCCTAAAAAATTACATTTTAATAAAAACATTTTAAATATTACACACATTACTAAATAAAAAAAACATAATTTTTAATATGCTCAAACATCATAATATATCAATTTAAACAATAAAAACAGAATTATGAAATTGTAGGAATAACACATGTACTATTCCCACTCCAATATCTGCAACAGTAGGGAAAACATTGGACCCAGGAAGGGTAAAATTTACTATTCCGACTCCAGTCAGTGCAACAGTAGGGAAAGTGTTACATTGCGGAGGGGTAAAATGCACTATTCCCACTCTAGTCTGTGCAACAGTAAGCGAAGGGTTGGACTCAGGGGAGGTAACAATTTACTATTACTACTCCAGTCTGTGAAACAGTAGGGAAAGGGTTGGACTCAGGAGAGGTACAAATTACTATTCACACTCTAGTCAGTGCAATAGTAGGGAAAGGGTTGGACTATGGAGGAGTAAAATTTACTATTCCGACTTCAGTCAGTGCAAAAGTAGGGAAAGGGTTGGACTGACTCAGGAGAGGTAACAATTTACCATTACCACTCCAATCTGTACAACTGTAGGGAAAGCGTTGGACTCAGGAGGGGTAATATTTACTATTCCCACTCAAGTCTGTGCAAAAGTAGGGCAAGGGTTGGAATCAGGAGGTGTAAAATATACTATTCTCACTCCAGTCTATGCAACAGTAGGGAAAGCGTCGGACTCTGGAGGGGTACAAATAACTATTACCACTCCACTCGGTGAAACAAGAGGTAAAGTGTTGGATTGCGGACTGGTAAAATTCACTATTCCCACTGCAGTGAGTGCAAAAGTCGGGAAAGGGTTGGCCTCTGGAGAGGTAACAATTTACTATTACCACTCCAGTCTGTGCAACAGTAGAGAAAGCGTTCGACTTAGGAGGGGTACAAATTACTATTCCCACTCCAGTCCGTGCAACAGTTTGGAAAGGGTTGGACTCAGGATAGGGTACAATTTATTATTACCACTCCAGTCTGTGCACAACAGTAGGGAAAGCATTGTACTCTTATTATTCTCATTCCATTTGGTGCAAAAATAGGGAAGTGTTGGATTGTGGAGTGGTAAAATTAGCTATTCCTTCCCCTGTCACTGCAAAAGTATGGAAAGGGTCGGACTCAGAAGGGGTAACAATTTAGTATTCCCACTCCTGTCTGTGCAACAGTAGAGAGGGAGTAGTTACTCCAAACAAATAAAATAATTTAACAACTATATTAAATAACACAAGAAATAGAAATATTTAAAAATTATATATATATTTATTTCTTTTATGTCTAGTATCACTAGCATCACAAGACCATAGAGTGCTTAGTACATAAGGACAATGTAAATGGCAGTTACCTTGTGTGATCAAGGCCATCTTGTGGCCGAAACGCGTAATAGCGTGCTGTGTGGGTGCGAACGCTCATTAAAATCCTTGAAGCACGAGCTGGTGTCCGTGTGCTTTCTTCCTCGCCGTTTGGAAGTGGGAGACAGCGTTTGGATTTTATATATATATATATATATATTGCATAAACAAACTTGCCGCACACTCCGAAAGCTGCCTCCAAATTAATTTATTTGAACTTGCAAACACTTAAGAACCGACAAATGTATTTCGGCCTTTTGGCCTTTCTCAATGTCACCTGATAACCGTATGACCACAGACATCTCCCCTGGATCCATATCAAAGACCTGCGATGTTCAGTTACGTATGTATTTATGTATTTTTTGCACTTCTATGTACCCTCTGTGTAGTTTGCTAAAGAAGCGCCTGGCCAAATGGAGTCTGTTCAGAAACTATTACAGAGCTTGCTTAGGGTTCTCCCATGTCACTTACAATTACACCAACCCAAACAATAGCATTCCACATGCACTACGCATCAGCCTTTTACACAACACCTGGTATCAGCGCATAACCACTGTGGCTCTAAGAAATAAGCCAGGTTGTGCTCCATCTGTTTACTGATGCCACATGCAGTAGGTGCAGATCGACTTTACTTGTCCCAAGAGATAGCTCCTGAAAAAGCAAAATGCCTTCTCCACTTCCATCCAACGTGGTAGAAGCCCACAGACTAGTAATGAATCCAACTGCTCCATACTTTTTCACCAAGCATAGAGATATTCAAACTGAGCTAGACAGGATTGCGCTGCAAGGAGACCATAGGGGAGGATACTGTTTGGCCCAAGACTTCCAGAGAAGAGATTCTTGAAGGTAGCAAAACCCCCAACTGAATGCACAGACACATCTACTCTCGCCTCCATTTGTGGTCCGAGGGGGGCCCCTAGCGTATTTTGGGCAGTCTTCTTCGACAAGTGGACCCCAGATATGGTGTTCCTATGTAGGGCCATTCGAGGTTATGAAGGGAAATTAGTCTCATACAGGAGGGTTAAACAAAAGCATAGACACCCCATGTCAGGAAATCTGGGATACTGAGGTGGGTGGATACACTTGGATAGAAGGGAAGGGGCAACCCCTAATTGAACAGAAACGTACACTCTATTCCTGGTGTTTCAGAGGTAAAGAAATGCTTTCACTGGGCAGGAATGAAAACTGTGGCGTGATCCTGCACATTTAAGATATGCAATGGGGCACCTCTACACTGAGGGATATGAACTGGCAGTGTGGCCAGTTTGCCTATGCTCAGCTTGTCCTTGGATGTCACATACTTTGTTCCTTCATAACCATACACACCTCAACCCTGGTCTTTCCTGTAGAAGAACTATCAGATTTGTACCAGAACCCACTCAGGAAGAAGACGACCTTGCTACATCAGGCGTGTGAAAAAAAAACTGCAGAATTTTTTCGCTAGGCTCAGAACATGCCAGAAGAATTCAGACTGTTCTCAGACACATAAGTATCAGCGCGAGAGTCCATTCCGTTCTTCACCGTGCAAACAAAAGCTAATGCCCGTTAGATCACCAGGTGGGAGGTGGGAGTTGCTGAAAATAATGAATAGCACCAAGCTCAGCCTTAATTCGATCAAGAAAGAACTGAGAGCAATCTGCGTCAGGGTGATGCAGCATTGGTATGGGTTAGACTTAATGACCGCAATGGAGAGAGGGTGTGTGCCAAAATTGGTGCGTCCTGCTGCATATTTATTCCATGGAGTAAACTGGATAATGGGACATTGACCCTTGCCATCCAAACCCTGCACCCTTTCCAAAGAGACATGCATGAGGAGGAAGGTGCTCCAGAGCAGGAGTGGTTCTCGAATTAGTTCACCTGGCTCCCCCGGTGGCTTTCCGGATTGTGCACGTCATTGCTGCTTGTTTTTCTAGTGTTCTTGTTTGTGTGAGGTTCCATGCAATTGGGGATTTCCTGCTGTAAAAACGCAGTCCTCAAATTGGATAAAATTCAAGTAACTAGGAAAGTACTAATGGTCAAAACTGGAGAACAACAGTCTCTCAATAATGTAACTGTCATGAAGTGTGGGTTTGATAGTCTGGTTGAAAATTCAACTAGAGGGGAGAATGTTAATACTGAAAAAGTTGACGTCAATGTAAATAACGATACATTTACGTACCAGAACGAAATCACATCTTTATTAACGAATTTGCCCATTGTAAACTCCACATCAACCCAGACTCAAAAATACGTAGTTAGGCAGGCCCTGAGACTCAGGCTTGAGGTCACTGATTGACAGATCACAGTTGGTGTAGCATGTAGCCAGCAGATAAACACGTGAACAGTAATTCCAGATCCATCCCACAGATAGGCGCAGCAACACCACAATGGTCGAAGGAGATTGGCCCCAATAAAGCACACATGGCTGGAGGGGTGCGCGCATTCCCAAAACACCATAAAGTCAGATGGCACACTTAGCCAATCAGCACATACAGTACACGCTGTGATCACGAGCTCCCCATGCCAGACATCTGGACATGTTATCTACCAGCTGCATTGTGTCCTTGCAAGGTCGAAGCAACCTGGATTCATCATCCAATACTCTAATTCACTGCTCCAAAGACAGCAGTCCACATTCCTTTCCAAAAAAGGATTGGCGGAACCATTTTATTGCATCCAATGAACGGTATAAAAGTCTATGTTAGACCTATTGTAAACTGAGACAGTCCTCAGACCCTTTGCCTGTGACTGTGCTCCTGGCAGCATTGTTTAATTAAACAAGCTGTTCCCGTTTTGCCAAACACCTCTTGTCTCTTGTTTTTTCAAGGTATTTCATTTTCAAGCAACATCTCCTTGTTACTTTATTTTTCTAAGTGTGCTGCATTATGCAGCACACATAGAAAGAGGAAAATGTGTCAGGGGGATTATTTTTGAGCAGGAAGGTGTCCCTTGCTGCACCAAAACCAAACAACGCAGGCACCCTTGCACTATGGTGTAAAGGTGCCCTTGTTGGCGGTAGATGGCACATTGTGCACCAGTGCAGGGAAAACACAGGAATGTGCTGTATAATGTTAGATGTGGCACATTTCCGTCCTTTCCCTATCATGCAGCATAGTGCAGCAAGGTGACTTGCTGCACTGTGACTTTTTAATAAATATGTCCTTATGAAAAAATATCACACATCTTAATTTACCGCTAATATACAAAACCAAGGGCCAAATATCAAATGGTTTAAGAGCGGCGGAGCGTTGACCCACATGCCAGCAGCAGCAGCTGCAAAACTTTGAAAATAAAACGATAATAAAGCATGTTTTTTATTGTTTTATGTTTCTCCATACCATAGAGTTATGGGGGTAGGGCCATGGGGATGGCAGGCATAGGGGGGGGAGTGGCAGGTGCACTGTTGTCAGTGCGCATGATGGGTTGGCCGGCTGTCTCAGGACGCCCAAACCGGCATGGGCACTGAAACTGTCACCAACCCGAGCTGTGTTGCAGGCACAGTTTTCCAGGGAGTGCAAATAGAGGGCAGTCAGGCCAATCCTGACACTGCTCTCATGCTGTGAGAGCAGCGTCAGGATTGGCTGGAGGGCAGTCTGGTAGCCTGTACCTGCAGTGGAGCCGGCTGTCTCAGGACGCCCAAACCGGCATGGGCACTGAAACTGTCACCAACCCGAGCTGTGTTGCAGGCACAGTTTTCCAGGGAGTGCAAATAGAGGGCACTCAGGCCAATCCTGACACTGCTGTCATGCTGTGTAAGCAGCGTCAGGATTGGCTGGAGGGCAGTCTGGGAGCCTGTGCCTGCAGTGGAGCCGGCTGTCTCAGGACGCCCAAACCGGCATGGGCACTGAAACTGTCACCAACCCGAGCTGTGTTGCAGGCACAGTTTTCCAGGGAGTGCAAATAGAGGGCACTCAGGCCAATCCTGACACTGCTCTCATGCTGTGAGAGCAGCGTCAGGATTGGCTGGAGGGCAGTCTGGGAGCCTGTACCTGCAGTGGAGCCAGACGAGAAGTGATGCAGGGGGGTTCAGGTATGTTTTTTTATTTGTTCTGTCCCCAAACCCTCCCGACCTACCACTTTGCCCCGTCATCAGCCGCAACTGGGATTTACCCATCCAGTGTCTATGGGAAAATGAAACATATGGCCTCAAATGTAGAAAGCCTTCAAGTATCTCTGATAAGTGTTATGTGGAACGAAATACTCTGTTCACATAATTAATAAGGACAGGGCACTAGAGCTGTGCCCTAAACATGAGATGGTTATAAAAAAGATCATCATTTAAAAGTGAAAAGGCAATGGGCATTGTTTAGCGCTCAATTGTAAAAAAATATACTAAGGCAGACACCATAGACATGAGCAACAAACACTGACAGCAATACCTGGTTGTTTAATTTTAGTTACATTTACTATTCCATGAAGGAGCTTTCTTTGTCGAATCAATAGAGGCCGCAGATCTGCAGACGCACGCGCCCAGCCCTCGGCTCTGGCTCCGAGGCAGAGTGGGGTATTTATATCGGACTAATTAGTTCGTTTGAGAGGCTCCTTTTGATTGCTGATGGCGAAGCAGCACCAGCTAATGACCACAGCGCCGTCATTTACGGACGCCAGCGCTGATGAAATGTAAGTGAAAAATACGTCCATCTGACACAGAGTGTTTTAAAATGTCCGTGTGCATCATTTTGGGCACAATGTGTTTGTGCATATCCTTAAGCACTGCTATGAACAATTTCTACTACAGCATGATATAAAAAAAATCTTGAATAATATAGTGCGGTCTGAATCAAAAAATATATGAATATTGCATTTCGGAGGACTATCGTCAGACTAACAGCTCCTAAACTGGGCTGCACAGACTGAGGGCCTGAATACAAGTATAGGTGCTATTTATTGCACCGGGTAAATAATGACTCCACGGGGTTCTTTATTTGTCGGGTGTGATGAATAGCATCTATTACAAGTCTATGGGGTATACCACGCTGGTTTTAAATACTGAATACGTTTCCCCATTAGATTTCGTCAGGTTTGCTGTACCAAAATCTAACATATATTGAAGTATTTAACGCATGCAATAATTATTGGATGCGTTTAATAAAACCAAACTCATAATTCCAACCCATGCGTACACAGGGGTTTACCGTCTGTGCTAGCGTCGGAATTTAGGGATCAACTTGTAATCAGGGCCTAAGCAGATTAAAACATCTGTATCTCATTTCACTAGAGCGAAGAACTGCACATCACTTGCCTCACATGAAGCGTGTCCTCAACCAGCAGAGGCAGAATGTAACTAAAGAACAAAATAAATAGACCCAAATTCACCAAGATGCCAGGGGTAGCGGAAGTGACATCACCAGCCGTTTGACACTGTAGATGATGTCACAAGACCTTTGATTTGGTGATATAACAGAAAGTAACATTGTGCTACCTTTGAGACACTCACCCCATGACATCACAGGAAGTGACACCACAGGTCCTTCGGCCTGGTGCTCGCACCAAAAGGAATGCATTTTACATTAGAATATTAACATCAAACAAAATGTTTGGAAACTCTGAAGTAGAAGCAGATGAAAACTCTATAAAGAATCAACCAAAAAGAAATAATTGGACAAAGCTATACACACAAACGTATCTAGCCTTGATGAAGTCTGCTGTTACGCCTACAGTTTAAAGACGAAACGTGTTGGCAAGTGACAAGTCCAAGTTTAAGGGTGGAACTGGATATTGGAATAAATAACTGTTGATACCAGGACCACGACGCCAAAACTTTTTGTGTGCTCAGAGAACATTTCAAATCGTTTAGGGAGATCCAGGAGGAGTCTGACTGCAGTGTTCTGTATTGTTTGGAGTTTTTTGAGGAGCTGGGTGGAGATGCCGGTGTATAGAGAGTTGCCATAGTTGAGGCAGCTGTTGATGAGGCCTTGAGTGATGGTATTTCTGGTGTTGGTAGGTATCCTTCTGAAGATTCTGCAGAGCATAAGAAGTGTGTGCAAGCAGGAGAAGGCAACTGCGTTGACTTGTCATTTCATGGTCAGTTGGCTGCCGAGGACGATGCTGCGGTTGTGTGCATGGTCGGTCTGTGTGGTTGAAGCTCCGAGTTCTGCAGGCCAGCAGCTGTGGTCCAGTGCAGAGGTGTTCTTCCCGAAGATCAGTATTTCGGTTTTGTTAGAATTGAGCTGGAGGCAGTTGTCTCTCATCCATTTTGCTAAATTGGTCATGGCATCACGGAAGTTGGATTTGGCACTGGAGGGGTTGTTGGTGACCGAGAGGATCAATTGAGTGTCTTCTGCGTAGGACATTATGTTGAGTCTGTGGGATCTGACGACATCTGTGAGGGGGGTCATGTAGATGTTGAACAGGGTGGGGCTGATGGATGATCTTTGAAGTACGCCGCAAATTATGTCTTCGGGTGCAGAGGTGAAGGGAGGGAGTTGAATGCTATGTGTGCATCCTGTAAGGACAGAGGCAATCCACTTGACGGTGTCTTGCTGTATGCATATGTTGTAGAGTCCATTGATAAGGGTGTTGTAGGATATGGTGTTGAACGCCGCCGAGAGGTCGAGGAGGATCAGGGCCACAGTTTCTTCATGGTCGAGTAGTGTTCTGATGTCGTCTGTGGCAGCGATCAGCACGGTCTCAGTGCTGTGGTTGGCATGGAATCCTGATTGTGAGGAGTTCAGTAGGTGGTTTTGAGCCAGGAATTCGGTGAGCTGCTGGTTGATGGCTTTCTATAGTACTTTGGCAGCAGCGAGATCGGCCAATAATTTTTGACAGTGCTAGAGTCAGCGGAGACTTTCTTTAGGAGGGGTCTGACTTTTGAGTGTTTCTATCTGTCTGGGACAGTTGCTGTGTGTTAGAAATTGGATTTTTGGTAGGCTAGGGCATGTGCCAAAGCCAGACAGAAACCACCACTCTAGTCAGGAAAAGGGAGTTACACTCCTAAAATAAACCCTGCTCGCCACCTTGGTAGCTTGGCACGAGCAATCAGGCTTATCTTAGAAGCAGTGTGTAAAGCATTTGCACATAACCGACAGTAATACAGTGTAAGCACTACAAAAGGACACCACACCAGTTTAGAAAAATATCCAATATTTTTATAAACTTAAGACAAGACCAACAAGCGTTGGCATAGCCAATAGGTCTCGCTTTTTGGAATGTAAGTGATTTTTCATAAGATTTTTCTTTGTAGTGAGTTGTATTATGTGTTGTGTCTGTGGTATATATTGTTTTATTAATATGTGTTATGTAATTATATTGTTGTGGTAGAAGGGTAGAGGGGTAGTATAGGGGTAGAGGAGGGTAGAAGGCTAGAGGGTTATAACAGAGTAGAGGGGTAGAAGTGGGATAGTAGAGGGCTGTAGGGTTTGTAGAAGGGTAGAGGGGTATTAGAGGGCTAGAAGGGTAGTAAAGAGGTAGATGGCTATTAGATGGGTATAGGGTTAGAAGGGTAGATGAGGGGTATAAGATGGGTAGAGCGATAGTAGAGTGTTTGAGGAGGGGTAGTAGAGTGTTAGAGTGGTAGAGGGGTAGTAAAGGATTAGATTTGTAGAAGATGTGTATACGTGGGGTAGTATAGGTGTAGAAGAGGGTTAGTGTAGGATTTGAAGAGTGGTAGTAGGTGATGGGTTGTATCCCAAATGTTTTTGAAAGGTGCTGTAGTGGTAGCTATGTAGATCTGCCTTCTGTTTAATTAGCAAAGCAATGTAATGCATTACAATTTTAATATTATGTAATCTTATGAGTTACCAATTAAAAGGAGACTTTGTACAAAAATATGTATTTATGTTAAACACACTGTACTTGTCTGTTTATGAGGCTAGAGGTTAAAGCATATCACTCACATTTAATAGCATATAATAAATTACCATAATCTATATTGATCCCTAGGGGTGTACTAAAGTAACTAAACTAAACAAACCCGGACACATTCATTTGTAGCAAGCAAGGGGGAGTAAGTGATTTGCCCTGAATCACAGGATGTTCAGCCGACGCCCAAGGACCAGAGCCGGCAATTTTAGCCGTGTGACCTATCCCTCGCATTGCGTACTCCAACAGGCCACTGACCAACACTTGTTTCCCCAAGGTAAGTTAGTAAAACTAGCGCCTTCTCGTTAGCAGACTAATGTGGTGCGTGCAGTGCTCACAGCTCTCCTCACAAGACCAAACTTAACTCCCTTCTCAGAGAACCTTCAGGGTTTCCCACAGCCAGAGATTACGGTATGAAGCCTCCTCGAGCACCTTCATTGGCAAAAGCCTCCAAACCCTCTGAAAAGTAGCAGAAAGCTTGTGTTGCAACTAGCCTCCCAGAGCGAGTCACACGCTTCCAGGCCAATAGCAACACAGCATTAATTCAGAGCGTTGTATTGTGTGCATGACCTGCAAATCCTGGACTGTTGCTGTTACCAAAATGACCAAATATAGAATACGGGTGGGTTTAACACGTACATCTATCACTTACACTGTCTGCAGAATGTACAACATAAAAATGTAGGTATGGCAGCAGGGCGAAGCGCGCGCGTGCCTCGCGCGGCAGCAGGGGGAGGCACGCGTGCGTGCACCGCACAGCAGTAGGGGGAGGAGGCGGGCCGGCGCGATTCACTTGCGGGAGCGATAATTGCTACCATATGGTGGCGCTCCACACGTGCACGCGTTGCCATTGAAGGCAATGGAACGCGTGCACGGTTGTGGGTGAAAAAAGGGGACCGATGGCTTAAGGTCTCGTCCTATGCAGCGCATGCGCGCTGTGTGGGCGAGACCTAAAAACGATACAAATCCACTCAACAGTACTTAAAAATCTTTGGTTAACAAAATATGCTTGAAAAACAGTTCCTTGATGTCAATAGCTCCGTCCGGGGCTATCACGGCGTTGTGAGCAAACAAATCCAAACAGTTCTGTCTGACCGTGGTGTCGCGGGCCAGTTATGGTGTCGGAAAGACCCGCAAACAGTACCTTTTAGAAATATAGGGCATTGACGACCTCTCGTTGAGCTTCCGAAAGCATGGCGTCCGCAGGCATCGGTTCCGGTGGTCGGTGCAGGAGTCGTCGGGGCCCTCGAAGTCACATGTGTTGTAGATCGATCTCCTCTCAGTTGGAGTCAAGAGCGCTGGCGTCGACAGGCGTCGGGTGCTGTGGTGCGAAGTGCAGCGTGTGGTGCCCTCAGGTTGCCGTGCGAGCAGCGGCTCGGTGGCAGCATCAGATGGTGTCGTCGGTAAGACCAGGGTCGTGGTGCGAGGTGCAGGGTGACGGCGGGGCTCGTCACGGTGCTGGCAGGTCACAGTGCAAGCAGCGGCGTAGTCGTGGCGGAAGCGCTGTCGTCGGCTGACGAACTGGAGTCGATGGTGCCAGCGTTGGTAGGCCAAGGCTGCGGTGCGGGATGAGGGCGATGCGTCATGTAACTTTACGAGTGGTGCCCTTGAACCACGGTGCAAGCAGCGCCATAGATTTCGGCATGGAGCGGCGGTGTCGGGGATATCAAGGCATCGTCGTGAAGCGAGGCGGTGCGGAGTGCGGTGCCCACAGGTCGTGGTGCGAGCAGCGGCTCGGTGGCGGCATCAGCTGGCGTTGTCGGTGAGACCAGGGTCGCGTTGCGGCAGTGCCCTCTGCGGTGCCTTCAGGACACGGAGTCGGCAGCGGCGCCGTAGACGTCGTCGGGTTGCTTTTCTTCTGTTGCAGCACAAAACACACAGTCCCCAGTGCTGAGGACAGAAGCGCCTGAAGTCTTTGGTGTTCCTGAGACTTCTTGAACAGGGGGCAAGCTCTACCTCAAGCCCTTGGAGAAACTCACAAAGTAGATTGCAGAAAGTTCAGTCCAGTCCTTTCACTGCCCAAGACAGAAGCAGCCACTGCAGGCCAACACAGCAAAGCAAACAGCAAAGTGGTAGTTCCTCCTCACAGCTTCTCTGGCTCTTCTTCTTGGCAGTTTTCTTAGTCCAAAATCCTTTGATCTCTTAGGCAGAGAGTGTCTGTTCAGCCAGTACCAGTTCTGCCTTCTCTGGTGTGACTTCCTGGCAGGAGGTGGAGATCGCATGGTCAGAGGCAGACCAGGCCCTTTGAGGTTCAAGGAAATCTCCTCCCCCTTCCCCCATTGTAGCCCAAGTCTATTCAGCCCTTTCCTGACCCACCTAGACTATCTGGAGCCACTCCTGCTCCCCAACCTTCTGTCATCCAAAACCCAGGCAGGCAATCCACATTCCACCAGAGACACACGGGATGACTGAGCAACAAAATACCTACTTTCTAAAAGTGGTATTTTCAAACACAGAATGTAAAAATCACCTTCACTAAAAGATGCATCTTTATATTCTGAGTTTAGGCATACTAAACTTTCTTTTACTACCTAATTCCCCGGTCCAGTTATGTTTATAAGATGTTATAAACAAACTCCCCATTCTGTCCTATGGGGAACAGGTAGCTTTGCAATAACGAAAAACAAAATTAGCCGTAATTCCCTATCAGGACATGCCACACACACCAGGGCATGTCCTACCATTCACATACACTACACCCTGCCCACAGGGGTACCTTGGGCCTACCTTAGGGGTGGCTGACATGCAAGAAAAGGGAAGGTGAGGGACTGGCAAGTGTGTGCACTGGCCAAGTCGACTTGGCAGTTACAAACTGCGCGCAGACTCCACAATGGCGGGTCTGAGGTACCTTTTCCTGGCTACTCACGTGGGTGGCACAGTCAGTGCTGCGGGCCCACTAGTAGCATTTGATTTACAGGCCCTGGCACACTCAGTGCCCTTTACTAGGGAATTACAGGTAAATCAAATATCCAATCATGGAAACACCAATCCATAACTTTACCGCTGATCAGCAGTGAAAAGAGTGCGCAGAAACCCTACGCCAGCAAAAACAGAGTCAAAACCGGGAGGTCAGAAAGCAAAAACTCAGGGGAAACACCCCAAAAGATGCCAAGTCTAACACTGTGGAGATGGAGTTGTCGAGGCTGCTGGTGAGTTGCGGGCTGATTGGGTTTGTTGCAAGGTGTAGAGGTGGTGGGGGCAGGGGCGGTGGGTGCCCCGGAGTGAATGGAAGACAGGATGGCTAAGGTGGTCAGGGCATTGACGGGAGGTAATGGTTTGGCAGGTGTTCGCTGGTTGGTTGGGGTCGTTGGGGTTGAGGGTGGCGGGTTGAAGGTTGAAATCATTGTAGATGTTGGTGATGTTGCTGTGGAAGTAGTCTGAGAGGGTGTTGCAGAGTTCTTGGGAGGGGTGGATGGTGTTTTCTTTAGCTGTAGGGTTTGAGAATTATTTGACTATTTTGAATAGTTCCTTTGTGCGGTTAGTTGCAGAGTCGATGCTAGTGGTGACAGCTGCTTTCTTGGCTTCTTTGATGTGCCGGTGATAGTTGCTGAGGGCTGTTTTGTGAGCTGCTCTGTTGGCAGGGTTCTTGGTGGCGCGCAATTATTTCTCAAGTTGGTGGCAGTTAGGCGCTTGGTGGTCCTGAGTTCTGAGGTGTATCAGCTGGAATGTTTGGAGATCTTGTTGAATTTTGTAGATATCAGTGGAGCAACTCTGTCGCCCCACTGAAACTAAAAGTTACTTTATCCAAATTCTATTGAAAATGCTCCCAAATTCATGGTCAGTACAAGAAAGAATTTTAAGATCCAGGGTTGAGATAATACAGCATCAACTTAGAACCTTTTTAAATATTGTACAACAGTGCAGTACAATAAATTGTATCAGTGCGTTGAGTGGCATATATTAGAATTGATACGTTTTTAAACACGAACTTAGAGAATGGCATGCCCCTTTCCCTTCTGCCCTGATGACAATGCCATTAGTCAACCAAGAATCAAGCCAATTGTCAAATGTGCCCTCTATGTGGCCTAGGTTGTTATTATAAAGTGGTACAACATTAAAATCCATATGAAATTATGCAGGAGAGGTTGTGCACAGCACATATTTTGAACCTTTTTTTCAAGGTGTTTTGAAATGTGATAAAGTAAAAGGAGGCATGGTTGTATTTTTTTATTACCAACCAGGTAAGCATAAATCCTGAAGATTGGCACACTCTAAATTCAAACACTGGACCTGCCTAATTCTGAATAATCCATTTGTCTTGAAGCACAAGAGCACCAAAAGCTTCAAGCGGGTGCAGAAACATCCTGCATTATATTCGCTGGTTTATTCATTGTAGAAACTAGTATAGCGTCTGGGCAAAATAGAGCACAATAGTGTGGAAACAAGATACTCAAACTCAAGCCACATTTGCAAGTTACCCTGTGCATATTCTAGATTGTCTAAACAAACATTTAGGCCTTAGCTCACATCAATGCAAGATCAGTGTGTGTGCATAAAAATAGCAACAGCAGCTTTCCAGGCACCATATATTCAACTAAAAGGGCACTTACTACAATGACTCAGGTTAGAAGATGGAAAGGGGTCAGCTTGGTTTCCAGCTACTCCATAGTGATGCGCACTGCTTTTGTCAGGGAGATCAAGGAAAACTTTCTCCATCCATTTTCAACTATTGTCTCCTTTTCCTTATCGCAGACAGCTCTCCTTGTGGTTCGGTGACTATTACACCTTTTAATTTTTTTTTTAATTCAAATCTTTTTATTGAATTTTCTGAGCACAGGATAAACAGTACATATGCATAGAAGTACAGAAGTGAAATAAAAAAATATACAGTTAGAACGCAGCAGCGCTCTTGGAGTAGGGATACAGAGAGGGGAAAGAGAAGACTCTCTAGGATTTGGGTTGGGAACATAGATGCCCTGTTGACATTTGGAGTTTACAAACAACAATCGCCTGTTATAGGTTGTGCGTATCATGAGATTCATGTAGTATTAGGTCGTAGCAACAGTACATCACAAAAAATCATGAATACATATTGACAACACTGTGGTACCCACTGTCTACATCTTCATTGCGTTGAGGAGGTAATGGGAGCACCAGTAGTGGAGGTGATATAAAGACCCCAAACTGGCTATGTGTTGGATATAAATACCAAATGGGTATCATGAGGTTCATGCTGTATTAGGTCGTAGTAACAGTACGACCCAGTAGTCATGCATATATATTGACAATGTTATGGTACCCACTGTCTACGTCTTGATTATGTTGAGGAGGTAATGGGGGCACCAGTAGCAAAGGTAATATGAAGGCTCTAAACTGGTTATGAGTTGGATATAAATCCTACACAGTAGAATAAAAAGTATAAGGGCCATGCCATGGCGACGAGGAAGTCGAGATAGAGAATGTGTTATAAGGTAAATTGGCTGTGAAAGAGAATGTTAGAAGAGAGAGTAGCACTCTCCTGATCTAATTGTTTATGGTGGCTTGTAGCTAAGAAGTTTGGTGTCCAGTGAGTCCCAAATATGTCTATGAGGGGAGCGCCAGGGGGAAAGTTATAGTGTCACATTATCAGCACTTCTAAAGAAGGTGATCCAATCCTGCCACATTCGGAAAGATATCGTCTTGAAGTTCTTCCAATTGTGAAGTATCAATTTGCATGCTAGAGTAAGCATTATGTCTATTAGATGGCGATCGCCATCGGTTTTCAGCTGGTTGTCTAATGGGCCTAGAAGGATATATGAGAACTCCTTTGAGGGAGTAATATTGAAAGTGTGTTTAATGCAATCCAGTATTTTATTCCAGAAAGTTTCTAAGATCGGGCATTCGAAAAGCATATGTGCTAGCGTACCTTCATTTATCTTGCAGTTCCAACAATTGGGAGTAGGAGTGAGTCCTATTCTAAAAAGTCTGGAGGGCGTCCAATATGATCTGTTGATGATCCTATATTTAGTTTGGGATAGTGTTGGTGATATCTTATTAGAAAAAGGAGATTTGTTAACGTACTCCCAGTCAAAGACCACATTTCTAGTGTTTAATCCTGCTTCCCATTTTACTTGGTTGTGTGAGAGGGATTTGTTTATGTTTGGTGACAGAAGCTTATATATGCCTGAGACCATATGGCCGGATCTAAATAAACGGCCTAATAAGTTTGGTAGAGATGGAGATATCGCCTTGAGGGATTTTTTAGAGATCTGAACTTTGAGTTGTAGTAGTTTATAAAAATCAAATTTTGCCAATTTGAATTGGTTCTGCGGTACTGAGAAAGGTAATGGTAGTGAGCCTAGATGAATTCCACTACTCTACCAATTTGACCAGAAGACTGGGGAGCCATCAATTTTGAGACTGGGGTTGTTCCATAAGGACGTAAGGTTGGATTTTTGTAATTTCACTTCTGATTGTGTATCTAATCGGAGGAGGGCATTCGTTGTGTTTTGTATAAAGTTCTTGGAGTGTGGTAGATGTGTAATATGCATAGTTACCATACCTGCGAGAGGAGCATTCTTAATGAGAGATTTTTCTATGGCTAACCAAGACGGTTCATATGCCGGGTTGTTAATGTACCAATTGGATTCTTGCTTGCATAGGTAAGCAGTTTGATAATTCCTGAAGTTAGGCAAGCCGATTCCACCTTTGTTTTTTGAAAGTTTAAGTTTCTTCAGTGAGATTATTGGCTTCTTCCCTTGCCACAGGAAATTATTAACAGATTTCTTCAGATTTATTTAGAAAGTCATCAGATAACATCATTGGTAGCATACTACTAAGATAATTAACTAATGGTGTAACCTTCATTTTTAGTGTTTCCGCTCTATCCCACCAAGAGAGAAATTTAGGTGACCATGAGTCGAGGAGTGAGCAAATTTGTTTATTTAAGGGTTTCTTGTTGGTATGTAGAGTAGTTATTAGGTTGTTTATGAATTCTAGTCCTAGATACTTAATGCATCCCTATAGCCATGCTAGCCCGGATGAACCTAAAATATCTTTATTACCACAATAGTTGAGAAGCTTAACTTCTGATTTATCTTTATTGAGAGAGTATCCAAAAACATCTGAGAATTGTTGGATTGACCTCATTAGAGCTGAGATAGAGTAGGAGGTATTATCTGTGACAATAAGCACATTGTCAGCGTACGCCGCCAGTTTGACATTCGTGTTGTCAAAGGTGATCCCTGTGATGTCCTGATTTTCTCTAAGATGTTGGAGAAAGGGTTCTGGTGCCAGGAGAAATAGTGGAGGAGAAAGAAGGCAACCTTGCCTAGTACCTTGCATTAGATTGAAAGAGAAGGAAATTATATCACCCACTCTAACTCTTGCACTCGGTTTGTGGTACAGGGTCATAATCATTTTAATCAGATTGTCCCCTAGATTAAATTTCTCTAAAGTTGCACGTAGATATCTCCAATCCACCTTATCGAAAGCTTTTTCGGCGTCTAGTGTGTTTGCCACGGTGGGTGAGTTTATTAATTTAGCTTTTGTGTTGTCCCTGGATAATGTGTGCTTTAGGAATCCGATTTGTGAGGTGTATATCAGTTTAGAAATTTTTTGTTGGATGCGTTTGGAGAGAATTGAGGCATGGATCTTGCAGTCCAAATTCATCAGTGAGATCGGCCTGTAATTCTTCGGCAGAAGAGGATCCTTCCCTTCCTTGGGCAGTACTGTAATGATAGCTTCCGCTTGGGTGCCTGTGACCTGGCCAGATTCGGAGAAGTGTGTATATAGTTTAGCAAGTGATGGAGCTGAAGACATGGAGAATGTTTTGAAGAATTTGGCATTGAACCCATCGGGGCCTGGAGCTTTGCCGGTTTTGAGCTCTTCAATGGCCTCCAAGATTTCTTTGTCTGTTATCGGTCCATTAATGGAGCTTTTTTCTTCCTCTGTGAGAGAAGGTAGTTTGATGCTATTTAAAAAAAGATTTGCACTTTGAGTGGTTAACTTCGGTGTTTTCCTCATATAGTTTCTGGTAGAATTCTCTGAAGATTTCAGATATTCTATCAGGATTGGGAGTAATTTTCCCGTCCTTATCTTTCATGGAATTTATGGCATATCTTTGAACTTTAAGTAAGATGCTAGTGATTTGCCCGCCTTATTAGACTCATAAAGTTGAATGCTTTTCTGTTTGTTAATCCAGATTCCAGCACATGTACTAATGATTCTGTTGTATTTGTATTTCTTATTTAGAATTGTACCGAGAGTATTGCTGTCTTTGGTAGTGGTATGTATTTTTTCTACATCTGCAATTCCTCTCTCTAACTGGTTTAGTTTGGAATTGACTTATTTATTCATGTTTGATCTTATCTTAATGATGTCACCTCTTATTGTAGCCTTTAGAGCTTCTCACCGTGTGAGGTCTAAAGTTTCCCCTTCCTTATTCTCTACCAGGAAGTTTTGAAATGACTCTGTAATAGATTTAATGTTATTCTGAGAGGAAATTATTTCATCATTGAACCTCCATAACGGTTGTTTTGTGCTTGATGTGTGGTCAGTAATGGAAAGTGTTATACAAGAGTGAACCAAAATTACTCTAGGCTCTATAGTGGATTGGTCTACCTTATTCATCGCATTACCTGTGATCAAGATGAACTCAATACGGGAATAAGATTTATGGGGAAAAGAGTAAAATGTATAGGCCCTTTCCTAGGCGTTCTGAATTCTCCAAGCATCTATAAGGTTGAATTTAGCGCAGATTTTTAAAAGTATTTTGTGTGCTTTGTTCGGGTGGATTGGGAACTGTGAGTTTTTATCTAGGTAAGGGTCTAGAGGTAGATTGAAATCGCCAGCTAGTATGAACGTGGCTGTATCCGGGATTTTACCTAGTTGGGTATAAATATCTTCCCAGAAGGCAGGATCGTGTTTAGTAGGCGAGTATACATTAACTACATAGAATTCATTGTTATTTTTGACTAATTTTATGATGCACCATCTTCCCTGTGAGTCCGAAATGAATGAACTTAAAGTGATTCTGGAATTTTTGACTATTAAGGCTATGACTCCACTCCTTTTACCAAGCAAGATCTGGAAATTGGTAACTTTTGAGTTTTAGGGATTTTGTGTCGTCAAGTTTAGATTCTTGAAAGAGGATAACATCACCCCTTTGTTTGTTGAGGTATTTAAGGATTTTCCTTCTCTTAACCGGATGATTGATCCCTTTCACGTTCAGTGATACAATTTTATTGGTTTGTTCCAGTCATGGGTGTGTATTGTGACTAGTGTTGATGAGTGATCCTTTTGACTCCCTCTGCTTGATGAATATCACAGAAATACGATCACCCAGGGTCAGTAGTGTTATGAATTCGTCAAGCTATAAAGTGTGTTTCTTTCCTCTCTATATGGCAGTCAGAAATAATAAATAGAGTGTAGAGAGTAAAGTGCAAGAGTGCATAAGAAAGATGTACTGCAATCCCAATGAACCCCAAACCCAACCCTTACAAAACTCCTCTCCCTCCCCCTCCCCCTCCCCTAAACACAGCATACAAACATGGGGATTAGAGGAAGGACTGCTCCTTCGGGATACAGACTATTAGAACTGTTAGAACATTTAACACTGTGAAAGCATCACATTGGCTAGCGAAGCACTATCATGCAACTAGTACATAGCTTGAAATTAAATAACTGGTATGTATCTTCGGAAAGGAAGTTAGCTATAGCCATTAGCTGTTGGTCATTAACTATTTTATCATTGCATACAGCTAGCATATGATTAAGAACTAGCATATAACTAGAATGATTACAACTGATAAGTATCATCCAGCAGGGATTAAGCATATAGCTATTAGTTAAATTGTCAATTATGACTAGCACTTATCATTCGTCATTACCACAAACACTTTCCATATATAACGAAGAATATAGGTTTGACCTTAACTTCTAGGTATCTGAATTATAAGGACCCTTGTCAGTTCATTAGGCCATTTTCCTCAGATCATTGTGGAAGCGTTCTAATGTGGCCACTTGTGTCACTTGTAGTCACTTGGAATCACGTGTGTCACTTGTAGTCACTTGAGGGCACTTGCGGACACTTAAAGTCACAAGTAGGCATTAGTAGGTACCTGGATTAGTACCTGGCATTAGTAGGTACCTGGATTCAGATTGAGAAATAGGAGAAATAGAACATAAAGAATATCACACAAGAATTTACAGATGATGATTGGAGAGATGTTCTCCCTTAGATTCTCTGAAGATTCTTCGAGCTAGGGTCATTGGTTGGCATCAAGTCTTGTTGCACTGGAGGAAGACGTTTCCATCTGGGAGTCTTCTTTGTCTTCCAGAAATGTTTTGAGAGTGTTAGGGTCATTGAAGATATGCGTACTACCTTGAGCAGAGATTCTGTATTTTGCTGGGCCAGAGAATGATCCTTGAATGTTCATTCATTTCATCTTTGCGCGGAGGGTTAGAAATCCTTTGCGAGTTTCCACTGTTGTCTTGGAATAATCCTGGGAGATAAAGACTTCACTGTCTTTCCATAAGATATGGTTATGTTTCCTCATGTGGGCAAGTATTTGCTCAACGTGCTGGTACCTTAAAGGCTTGCACACGATGGGTCTTGGCGTCTTTTGATGTTGGAGTATCCTTGTAGGGACTCTATGAGCCCTGTCAAATTCAAGTGGCTTCTCAAATTTTATGTTAGTAGCTTGGGAGAACCATTGCTCTAAAAAGGGGTGATTATGCTTCTTCTCCTTCAGGTATTCCAAAGATACGTAGGTTCCCCCGTCGGTTTCTGTCCTCCAACTCCGAGTTCTCTAGAGAGTGACCTGGAGGAAGTAGCAAGTATTTGGATGGATTTTTTAACAATGTGTTCGTTGTCTTCTAGGCTGCTGATTCTGCTTTCAGCCTCTTTGATTCTACTGTTTGCTTCTCTGAGCTCATGGCGAATGGCTGAGATATCACTCTGCATGATGTCCGTATTAACCTTGGTTGACTTTGCTAAGTCATGGACGTCGGCCAGTTTTTTAAGGATCATTTCCATTGTAGCATTGATGTCTTACTTAGACTTTTTTGGGGAGTCTGGACTCAGGTGATCCGCTTTTACTCTCTTAAGCGACTGCTTATTGTCTTTTTCCACCATTTTGTTATCGGTGTTGTTAGGCTCGCAGTAGATTGGCGGTAGTAGAAGGCTATAGTGTGATCGGTATCGTGGATAAGGTACCGTGTGGTGCTGTATGGCTCTGTATGAAGAAGTGCTTGATTGATCACTGTCCTCTCTTACCTAACTTGCTCAGAACAATTCCTGCATATCCTACGCATCCAGACGATCAGATCTTACATGGTTTTGCTATTGCTTTTGGCTTTGCTTGCACCTATGAACAGTTATGAAACGTTGCTTGAGCATGTGAACAGCCTGCGAACAGCCTGTGAACAGTTAAATCAGGATGTGCGGGATGTACAGACCATGCAGGACATATAGGACATGCAGCGTCAGTAGCACAGTAGCGGTGCACCTGCGGTGTACTATGTGAACTCTGAGGGCTGCGATTCTGCAAACTCTTCGACCTTGTATGCCTCTGCTCTGAACCGCACTGTCACTGTGCACTGTGTTACTGCCTTGCATCAAATTACCTTGCATAAAACTGGAGACAACCTGTTCGAGGGACCCACCATCAAAGTAGACTTAAATACTTGAACACTTGTATTGGCGTTGGTATTGGCATTAGTTGGCATGTGTTGGGAGTCCACAATAATTAAGATCAGGCTCTTTGTGTATTACATCTCCTGTGGATCCGCCATTTTAGATAAGTCGGTTTGAATGTATTCATCTGCTTATATCACATATTATCTAAATATTGTATCTTTCTGTGTGCAGGACGTGAGTATTCATTAGTTGGTAGCAGCAAGTGAGGACTCATTAACTGGTATGTCACGTGAGCACACGATTAATAAAATTCGTTCCACAATTATGGGTATATAGCGTTTTCTATGGTGCCGCCATTTTAGCTAGATCAGGCAAGTCAGGCAGGACGGTTTGGTCACGATCAGACGCTTTAGACGCCTCGTATATTACCTAATTTATTGGCAATTATTGCCAGGCCATGTTGACTCCTAGGTTGGTTTCAATATCAGTGTCAGCTGGCATGCATTGTGTGTTCACTTTTATTTACATCTCTATAGACCCATTTGTCTATTACTTGCTCCGCAGTGCCGCCATTTTAACAAGCCCATCGGGTCAGGCAAGTCAGGCAAGATGATTTGCTGGACTGTGTGAGCATTGCCCGTTGTGCATCCACAAACGAATGACAGACAATTGTCTACCTCTTCTTTCCTGGGGGTGCCACAGAGAGACCGCTCCGTCGTTCTGTCGCTCAGCCTCGAGCTCACCTCGCTGGCATCCACTTCTACTCCGACAAGCTCCACAGACCACGTTGCTTGGTCTGAGTGGGCCTCAAATCTTCATCAGGGTTTCCCGTCACTTCCTGAGCTCCGAATACATCAGCGCTCTGAGCCCCCGGTGTTCACAGGTCAGGAACCACTCTCTCACTTCTCATCTTTCGGTTTATGCACAGTTTGTTGAGGAGAAACTGTACCGCCGATACGGAGCTGTGGGCTTACGCTGGCATCTTCCTCACTCTCCAAGCCACGCCCCACACCTTTTCATTTTAACTAATCCCGGCCTCTCCAGAGGGCTTCTGTGGGGCTGCCTGAGCTAGAGAGACTCGTGTTTAAAGAATACAGAGATAAGTCAGGACTTTACGCCTCCAATTACAATCAAACTGAATGGTGTTGCATAGTCATGAAAAGTCTAATCTGTACACCAACTGATGGCAGGTACTCCCTGGAGGACAGGTGAGCCTCTGCATTTACGAACGGAGGAAAGGAGCCCCGCTGTGCACATCCAGTGCTTTAAATGGGCCGGTAGTCGCCGGTACTGAGTACCGGCACTTTTCATTTTTACCAAGCTCAGTACCGGCACTTCTCCACTGTCATGGAGAGTACCGGTACTCAGGTTCTGACTGATAACGTGAGCATTGGACAAGTGTACGAGGGTCTGCTGAGTGATGGGTTTTTGGCAGCCTGTTGTCCATTGCCGTTTGTCTGTATTATTCAGTTGTGGCAACTGGCAAGCTGCCTGATGGGGCCTGAATGGCCAATTGGAAGCCTGCCGCTAGGTTGTCTTGTAAGTGTTTGCCGTGGAGGAACGCAGGTACAAAGGGCCATTTTCACCCTTTGGTCTTCCAGTGGGGTCTGATTGTCTTTCTCCTCTCTCACTTGACCGTGCAAATCCACCCCGCCCCACCCGCCTGCTGGGACATTGAGGCCATGATGGGCAGGGATGAGGTAGTGGGCTCTCTGGTGCCCAGGTGAGGTGGGCGGAGATCAACTGACTTTTTCTTTGGAGGCCAGTATTGTTCTTCCCCTGACCTCGACCCTGCTGGCCTCTGCATATGCTCGGGACCCTGCACTGCTCACTGCCTGCCACTGCAAGCTCTCAGGCCATGGGGCCTTCTGCCGAGGGGAGAGGAGGGAAAAGGGGGGTGAGTGAAGGTGAAGAGTGAGGGGGAAGGAGCAGAGGGTTTAAAGTACGGAAATATAGAGAGGATGAAGGGGTAAGCACAGATATAGATATGTAAGAGATCCAGACAGGTTACAGAAAGAGGTAGAGAGTCACAGAGAGGGCAGATTAGAAATAGAAAGAGTGATGGTAGAGAGAGTGATAGGATACAATAGGGGACAGAATTAGCTACACACAGGAGAGAGGTGAGTGTGGGAGGGATCCCGAGGTTTGAGATGTGAAGATAGATAGTGTATGTTTGAGAGGAACAGAACTGGGACGTATTTGAAAAGAAATGCGAGGAATGCTTGTTTGTGTGTGTGCACTCTTGAATATACAAGGATTGCGCCAGATGCAAGCAAGTAGGAACATTACAATTATTATATTAAGAAGCTTTAAATGTCACAAAACAAGGAAACATCAACATTTGGCGTTTGGCCTTCATTTTGTGTAACAAGTTAACACATCTTGTTTAGATTAATACATTTCTCACATGTTTTGTTCTGTCCTGCAACCGATGTAAGTCGCAGAGTCTCTCTCGCCCAAGAACACATTGATTATTAGCCTGAAAGTGCTAAAGGTACTGTTGATGACTTGGCACAGTCAGGGTTTTAGCTATTAATCTGCACATATGGAAAGTTTGAGACCACTATCCAGGAAATGCAAGGACAACATGAATACTCAATAGAAGTGTTTTTGTATCATGTCTCGCTCCGTCTCTAACCCCGCCCACTAGCCACGCCCCTAGCTCAATTTAATGAGTACCTGCACTTATTTTTTCCCATTTAAAGCACTGTGCACACCCATCTGAGAGGAGCAAGTCCGTTGCATGCAGGAGACTCAGAGACCTGCTCGACATGACAATGAATGTAAAACATTTTTAACCGGGGCATGGGGACTTCTCATTTCATCATTGATTCAGAATAAGCGCACACCATTACAGAATGATCTTTTTGCTTCTTTGATTATCTTTAATGCACAACTAACCCCTGCCCTACCGTGGTCCATAATCTCAGCTCCATGGACTACCTGCACATTAAGTAGGTGATGCAGCATGGGCTGCTGGGGCTTGGTACAAACATGTAGAAAGGACACACGTCACCTCGACTCTAGCACCTAACAGGCTGGCACTGGTAAGGCCTCCCATTTTCCCTCTGCTGCAAGGAGGCCCAGGCAGACCGGCAGGGCAGTCTCTTGCTGGCAGTGTTAAACGGTAGCGGCAGTTTCAGTCGATAACCTTTCAAGTATTGCCCGGCGGTAATCGCCTCTCATACCACTCGATAATTTACCAATGAAAGAGGCAGGCGCCGGAGACTGGAAGGCAGGAAACAAAGTTTTATTCCGTCGGAGCAGAACACATCAGATCAGACAGCAAGGTATCGTCACGAGGTGCTCTAACTGCATCTCTGAGACCTGGTCTCTTATACACAGGTTTATTGCTTTATTACATATGGTACATTCTTATTGAGACTTTGATGTACGGAAAGACATTCCTTGGAACCCCCACTTCAAGCTCGTTCCCACACATATCTACAGTAGAAGTCCCCACCCCACCCACAGTAGGAGATGGCTATCACGCAGCTGGATATTCCGCCAATTCCCGGGGGTGTGTGCAACCGGCCGGGTCTCAGGGGGTAGGGGCTTTGATCCACCGTAATCCCTTTGATGTGGGGTGTTTCCCTTACAGTAGGGGCAATAAACTGCATCCGAAGGGCTAGGTGATGGCCTGGGATCGGTTCGGACAATGGGGCGCAGAGGAAGGGGGTTCATCAAAGAGGGGCATGACCATGTATGGGATGTCGGTCAGGTGTGGGATGTGGTTCCATGGCAGGGTCGCGCTGAAAGAGAGGGTTTATGGCCCGTGTATGAGAGAGCGGGGGTGGCCGGCGCGCGGGGGATACTTGCAGCGTCAGGGGAACGCGCTGGCGATCGACAATGAGCGGGGGGGAGAGTGGGGTGCCTAAAATGGCTGTCGTGTGCTCGCTGTGTGTGGCGTTGGGGAGAGGCAAGATGGCGCAGATAATGTTCAGTTTGCAAGCTAAATTTCCACAGTCCTCCCTTTTAACATATCTCGCCAGCTTGTCTAGTTCGGATTTATCCCCATAATACTGCGGACTTCCACCTCATAAAGAGCTTTCACCCGCTCTGCTTCAAAGTTCAAAGTCTTAGGGCAGATGCAGTTCATAAAAAGCGAACATAAAGGTGGCAGACACTGAATCCCCAAGCAACATCCACATAGTATCACAACCGGTATTAGGATAAATGAAAACAGCCTCCATCCCCAACTTTTAATAGTGTCCCAAAACCAGCTCCCAAGTGACCATCCTTCCTGCTCCTGATGGACCTCTGCGGAAAGTCTGTGGAGGTGTTCAATTGCTTTGTAGACTGAGGGTGAGTTATCCGGTACGTAGGTACAACAGCTGGACCCAATGATGCGGCATGCTCCTCCACGATCAGCCAGAACCACATCTAGAACAAGGCGGTTCTGAAGAGCCACCAGGCGGACGGCCTGAAGTTCGGCGGTGTTGTTGGCAAGGGCGCCAGCTGTAATGTTCATTGCTGTTTCGACTGCCTGGGTTAAGTGGCGGATAGCGCGGCTGTTTACCATTGGACCCCAGAGTGGAACAAGTCCCTTTACTGCATCCAGGAACTGTGCTCCGGTGGAGTCGGCTTGTACAATGTCTTTGGCACGTTTCTGTCGGTGATGGTTGTCTGGAGCCACAAATGTCGGGGGAAGGACAAAAGCGATGTAGCAGGTGCCTCCCCAACCTTTCGGGAGCCAGGTGTAGGCCTTAGTACCACAGATGAAGTACATATTTGGGGAGGCAACAAAGGAGGGTGGATCGACTGAATCCAATGTTCGGGTGATGAGGCAGGAGCTGTGGCCCACCAGCTGCGCCCCCAGGCCCTCGAGGCACACAAATCCAGTGATGTTGATGACGGTTAGGGCCACTGTCAGGGTGGCGGCCGTTCGTTTCCGGAGGTAAGAGAAGGTAGGTCTGGCTGGGTTGTTGAACACTTGCATTTCAACTCGTTCTTTGGCAGGGATGTCCAGGTGGAAGGAAGTGTTTGACTTCAGAGGGCAGAAGAGGGCAGAGGTTTTTCCAGTTTTGTTCAGCCAGAACCCATGGTAGAAGTGTGACACAGTTTTGCCGGAAGTGGCATTGTCCTTGTAGCTCTCCTGCAGGAGGATTAGCCAGGTGAGGCAGGAACCATGGACAGAAAAAGGTGAAGGGATGAAAGGGATTGAATGCCCAGTGGCATGTGGTAGCAATCCACAGATCCAGCAGTTAGTGGCGTTGGCGGCAAGATTGTGTTGGTGGAGCAACTGCACAAAAGAGTTATTCCAGAACTCCTTACGTCTTTCTCGGAGTTGGGGTGAAAGTGAGATCAGATGGTGTTCTTTTATGGTGGTAGGTTGAACGGTGGTCAGCAATGTCCTATGAGCAGGGGTGCTCTCCTCCATGATCCAGAAGGTGACCATGAGGAGAAGGCAAAAGAGAAGGGTAACGAAAAGTATAATAGTCTTTGAGCTGTGCATTCTGTCAGTCTTTGGGTTTTTGTAGTGGGTCTTCGGACGTCCGATTGCTTCCATCATCTTCATGTCGGGCGCTTCCATCACCTTCAAGGAACTCGGTAGCGGGCAGAACCACAGACTTTGTTTAGTTTCTCTCCTGATGGCCTTTGAGGTGACTAGGCAACCGCTCTGAGATTTCAACTTAGTTTGTGGTCTGCTTAGCCGAAGTTCTCTCCTTTCGTCGCAAGTTATACCCTTCCTTGGATGGCACAGTGGGATCGGGATATTCAGTCAATTCAAGTGTCTCTGTATCCGGGCAGCGGCTCAGGGATGGTCGGTCTTTGTCCAGAAGTTCCTCTTGGGCGGTGATGTTGTCCGTGGTTGTCAGGGTCGGTGATACCTTCTTGCAGTGGTGTGCATGCAGCCAATTGCGTTTCCCCTCCACTCGAAGAGCTGTTCGGGTGGTGATCAGGACTTGCAGGGGGCCCGTCCACCGGGGCTCCAGACTCTTGGTGCGCTGGAAGTTACGCACTAAGACGAAGTCACCGGGTTGGATGTCGTGTCCGGGGCCCCTGGAAACATCGGGAATGGCGTGCAGCACCTGCTGATGGATAACAGACAACGTTTTAGTTAGATTGTACAGATAGTCAGACATGAGGACGTCCGGGACGTCGTGGATGGATGTTGGTTTCGGTGCAGTCCAAAGGTTCATGGGCCGCCCGAAGACGACCTCGTAGGGGGTTAAGTGGTGTTTGGTGGGGGTGGAACGCATTGATAGCAATGCTAGCGGGAGAGCGTCTGGCCATCTTAGTCCTGTGGTGGCGACTATTTTTGCTATCTTAAGCTTCAATGTGGCATTGTGTCGCTCAACCAAGCCTGCAGATTGGGGATGGAAGACCGCATGGAATTTCTGTTTTACACCCAACCCTTTTAAGATGAGTTGGATAACTTCGGCTACGAAGTGGGGGCCGTTGTCGCTCCACAAAATTCGACAAAGGCCGTATCGGGGGAAAAATTCCTTCAGTAGTACTTTTGCGGTAGTCATGGCGGTGTTGTCGTGGGTTGGATAGGCTTCCACCCACTTGCTGAAGGCACACACAACGACAAGTACGTACTTCAAACCTTGGCACCTTTCTAACTGGACATAGTCCATTTGTAGGACTTCAAAAGGGTGATTGGGGACCCCGAACCCTCCCCGGGGTACAGCAGTTCCTTTCCCAGGGTTGTGTTGGAGGCATACTAGGCATTGTTGGACCAGACGTTTGGCTGAGTCTGGGATCTTGTCGTTGTGCCAGACTTTGGAGATGAGTTCGATCATGGGGGCAGACCCTATGTGTGCGGGGGAGTGTGCCATGGTCAGCATGGGGATCAAGTATGAGTCTGGTAGCAACCATTTGTTCGAGTCTTTAGTCCGCCAGCAACCATCATCGTCCTTCAATCCCACCCGTGCCCATTCAGCTAACTCGTGTGGTGTACTGGCTAATTGGATGTCCCTAATCGTTTCCCTAGCATCCTTCCATTTCTCAGCTTGTGACCTGGTCACGTACATACGGGTCGTGGACCTATTCTCGGCTGTGGTTCGGGCAGTAATGTCAGCTAGTGCATTTCCCTGTCCTATAATGTCTGTCACCTTCTTGTGTGCTTGGCATTTGATCACAGCCAGCCGTGTGGGGAGGAGGACCGCTTCGGTCAGGGCAGAGACTAGATCTCCATGCAGGATGGGTGTGCCATAAGAGGTCAGGAATCCCCTCTCTTTCCATAAGAGCCCAAAGTGGTGAACTACCCCAAAGGCGTACTGACTGTCTGTGTAAATGTTTGCGGTTGTCCCTGCTGCCAGAATGCATGCTCGTGTGAGAGCAATTAGTTCCGCCGCCTGTGCGGATCGCTGTGTGATGCGGGCTGTCTCAACAACTGTTCGGGCCGTGGTGACTGCATAGGCAGCTTAGGTGGTGCCATCGGGGAGCTTGATACATGAGCCATCCACCCACAGTTCTCCGTCAGGGTCCGGGAAGGCAGTATCTCGGAGGTCGACCCTACTCTTGGTCTGTTCGTCGGTGAGGGTCACACAGTCGTGTATAGGGGACGCATTGGGATCAGTGTCAGGGAGAGGTAGTAGAGTAGCTGGATTCAGAGTGGTGCATCGTTTCAATGTGATGTGGGGTGCAAGCAGAGTCAGTTCGTAACCGGTCAGTCGTGCGCTAGTCAGGTGTTGAGTATTGGTTTGGTTCAGGAGGGTGTCAACCGCATGGGGTACCAATACAGTGAGGGGGTTCGAGAGCACAATCCCCTCGCTTTGCCGGAGAGAGACAGCAGCGGCGGCCACTGCTCGAAGGCAGGCAGGCAAAGCTCTGGCTACGGGGTCAAGAGTGGCAGAGAAGTAGGCACAAGGGCGTTGTTTAGGACCTATGGACTGGGTTAGGACAGACAACGCGCATCCCTCCCTTTCGTGGGTGTAGAGGGAAAAAGGTTTAGTGTAGTCTGGGGTTCCTAGGACTGGGGCTGAGCAGAGGGCGTCTCGTAATTCTTTGAAGGAGGATTGACATTCGGGTGTCCAAGGGAGGGGGAAGGGGACATCTTTAGCCAGCAGGGAGAGCAGAGGTTTTACGATAAGACTGAAGTTTGGCAACCATTGTCGACAAAAGGAGGTGAGGCCTACCAGGGACCGCACTTGCTTCTGAGTTTTGGGAACAGGGGTTTCTAGGATGGTCTGAATTCGGTCAGGGGTAAGTTTTCTCCCGTCTTTGGATAGTAGGTGGCCTAGATATGTTACTTGGGGTTGGCAGAATTGTAATTTCTTCCTGGAGACCTTGTGACCGTTCTCCGCGAGGAAGCGGAGGAGGTGAATGGTGGCTGTGACTGCAAGTGGAGTGGTGTCGGCCGCCAAAAGGATGTCATCGACGTACTGTATTAGCACTACTCCATCGGGCAGTTGGACTGCATCTAGTTGTCTCTTGAGGGCTTGGCTATAAATGCTGGGACTCTCAGTGTAGCCTTGGGGTGCCCTACAGAATCTGTACGAACGGGCTTTTAGGGTGAAGCCGAAGAGGTAGCGGCTGTCTGGGTGGATGGGGATGGAAAAGAATGCGTTCTTGAGATCAATAACGGTAAAGGTAGTGGCAGTGGACGGAATCAGGGTGAGGATGGTGGTGATGTCTGAGACCACGGGGTACTGAGGTATGACTACTTTGTTAACTTCTCGTAAGTCAACAATAAAGCGGTATGCTTTCTCATCTCCCTCGCCTTGCTTCTTAACAATGGGTAGGATAGGGCTGTTGCAAACATTACTGACTACTTCTTCTACCACTCCTGCATCGACTAGGGACTCGATGATTTCCACCAACGCCTTCTCGCCTTCGGGCGATATCCGATACTGTGGAAGCTTTGGGAGCACTGCGTCCGGTCGGACGGTTATGTGTACTGGGTCGATCACCATGCGCCCTACATCTGAGTCGGTTTTAGCCCATAGATGTGAAGGTAATGTGTCGAGTAGGGACAGGTCAGCATCGGTTATAGAGAGCATACACCGTGTGTGACAGGGTCTGGACAGATCTGGGTTATCGTGCAGGATGACCCGAACTCCGTCTGGGGAGCATCTGATGGTAGCTCGAAAATGTTTTAGTAAGTCAAGTCCCATAATAGCATCGGGGGTGTTGGAGGAGAGCAGAAAGGTCGTGTCAGTGACGTTATCGTCTAAGTCAAAGGAGATTGGTACTGATAAGGGGTTAGTGGAGGGCGTTCCATCGAAGTCTATTGAGGTTACGTGTGAGCCAGACAAGGGTGCCCTAGGAATCAGTCGTTTAGATAACGCACTACGTGTCGCTCCAGTATCTACCAGGAATGGAGATTTCGTGCCTAGGACCTTAGCGGTGACGTAAGGACCTTGCTGGTCAACACGGAGTTCGACTGGATCCCTCCCTTGCCCCTGGCGGTCCTATGCGAAGTCATGGGTGCTTTCGTAGTCGGACTGCTGACACTGGTTTTGTCGGGGGCGATCAAAGGTGTTTGGTCTGCCTGGCCTGTCGTTGATGGCGTCGTTCGTGTGCCCTCGTCCCTGTCCTCTATTTCTGGGGTCATATGCTGTGTCTCTGGGATCCCTATTTTTGTTCAGTTCCAGAAGGACCGGGCACTGGGATTTCCAGTGTCCGAACCCTCTACAGAACGCACATTGGTTCCCATCTAAGTCTCTCCGTCCGTTGTAGGGTGCAGGTGTATGGTCTCTAGGGGGTAGCTTTCTAGGGGCGGTTGGTTGGTAATTCCCTTTCGGGGGTTCCCTTCCTATGGTCACCCCTTGCAACTGTGCTATCATTACCCTCTCCTTCAGTTCCTTTTTCTTCCTCTCTGACGCCCTATCGTTCTCGTTCTTCTGGTTTTCGTAATATTGGGCCATCTGGAGAATTGCTGCGGGTTTGGAGGCTGCCCAACTACTCTCGCTGGTCTGTAGCTTCTGGGAAACTTCTTGTGACAGACCCTTCACATAATTCTGGACAAAGAGGTGATGTCCGGTTGCGGTGGTCATGTCTTGGCCACTGTAATCGGAAAACACAGTCTCGAATCGGGAGAAGTATTCAGACACATCCTCCTGGGGTTTCTGGCGACAAGCCGTCACTATCGACCAGTCTACCTTTCTTTCTGGGATTAGAGTCTTTAGCTTCTGTACAATCTTGTCTGGGAGCTCTAATATGGCTTTCGGGGGTTTCTGTCCTGGTTCTCGCTGTTTGTCTATGGTATCGAGTTGTAACCAGGTATATCCGAACGGCTCAGCGTGGTCAACTTTCCGGATTTGCTTCCATACATCAGCCGGCAGACATAGCCCAAAGAACAAGTCGATATCTGCTAAAGTCATTATCGTAGAACCTAAGGCTGTACCCAGTTCAGTGTAGAAGGCAGTCGGGTTCTTTCTCAAGTCGGGTAGAGTTTTTCTAAAGGTCAAAATATCTTGTCGGTCCCATGGCTGGTAGACCCAATTATATACAACCCTTCCCTTCGCATCTTGGTGGTTGATGTCGTCATGTGTTCCCTGACCTCGTGGGGGGACCCAGTAGGGGGCAGCCTCTTTGATGGGCATCATGGTATCAGCCCTTCCTTCTTGGGGCTTAGTCGCTATGGGGGTTTCTGCTTTGGTGGTCTGCCTGTGTTCTCTAAGGTGTCGATAGACCTCGAGTGTACGAGTGAAGAGGTTCGTTACATCGCCCTCTCCTTCTTCCCCAATGTCTACCTTCCTATATAGGGTCGCTAAGCCTTCGGGACCTTTATCGCGGTACCTATCCTCATATGCATTTAGGGCATGATAACAAAGTCGTACGACAAAGTGTCGTCTGCGGCTGTCTGCATACGAGTTATATACGTCTGTTATATACTCCTCACTTTCCTTACGCTCCACTAGTGTCTTTACTATTTTGTCGATTCCTGCTCGTTCATCCTTCGTTAGTCGATTTATTCTGGTGGAATCTTTCTTTCTCATCTCAGGGTCATCCAACGTTATTGCCGACGTTGTGTTCAGTACAGGAGGCTCGGCCGGCGCGGAGGCCGTGAGGACCGAGGCCCCTGTACTGCTTTCGCTCGTGTTTGGGGGTTGTGGGTGTTGCACTATTGATTGGGAGGGTGCGTATGGAGGGGGCATGTAAATGATCGGGGGACCTAATAGTAATTCATCATTCGTTCGCTGCTTAGAGGACAACTCAGGGTAGAGCAAAGAAGGGGTCCTAACAGCGTACTGGCCTGATGTTTCGGGCTCCTGTCTTAGTTTAGTTTCCCTTCTCTCCTTTATTTCTTCTTCTAACTTTCTAGCGGCAAGGTGAGCTGCTTTTCGTAATTCCTTTTCTGCTTTTACTTCTTCCCTCTTTTTCCGTTGCGTTGCTTCTTTGCGCCACATGCCGATACTGTCAAGCATAGTAGGCGTTGTCTTATTGCTACGCAGAGCTATTTCTAGCACTTCTATCTTATGGTCGTCGAAGGATCCCATCAGTGGCCACTGACTCTCGGGGTCCTTCTTGGTATATTTATGCCACAGCTTGCTATAAGCTACGGCGACTAGTCCATATTTAGTGAACATGTCCTTATTAGGAGTGCCCTCCAGTGGAGCCGGATGGTTCACCTCTAATAAGCGGTCCGGGCAGAACCAACTACCAATCAGTGGGGAGAAGATAGGCATGACGGGTTTCAACGGGGACAAAAGTCAGCACTACCTATCTTTTCACTGCTTGCAAAGACTAGACAGAATATCTCTATTCCTCGTTATTTGTAAGCAGAGAATACCTCCAAAGAACCAATATCGAACAACTAGTGTTCGGACATTCAATCAATCAATCAATGGGGAGATAAAGATAGGCACGACGGGTTACAACGGGGACAAAAGTCTGCGTTACCTACCCTTCACTATTTGCAAAGACTAGACAGAATATTTCTATTCTACGTTATTTGCAAACAGAGAATATCTCAAAGAGCACTATTCTTCAAAACAATCAATGTTCGGACAATCAATCAGTGGGGAGATAAAGATAGGCACGACGGGTTACAACGGGGACAAAAGTCTGCGTTACCTACCCTTCACTATCTGCAAAGGGAGAGAGAGAGAGAGTATTTCTACTCCTCCCCGTTTGTAGACAGCGAATATCTCAAAGAGAACAATCAATGAGCAATACTAGTATTTCAAAACTTCAAACAATCAATCAATTATTTCGCAATTTGTCGTGTATCACGACCTTACCCGGACCGCGTGGACAGTTTCTCGTCTTCCGCCTCCAGCGCCCGATGGTCCTCTACTCTCCGTATTTGCCGCGGCACTCCTGATGGTTCCCAGTCAGGACCGTAGATCACTCGAGAGAGGTCTGCTCGGAACCAGTGAAGTTCGGATGATCGGCTGCCAGACGAGGGTCTATTGGGCAGGAGCTCTCCCGATCGTTGCAGTCGTTCACTCTGTCGTCGGGACCTCTCCCACTGGATCCACGTGTCGCTGATGGGCCCCACGCTTGGGACGCCAATTGTTAAATGGTAGCGGCAGTTTCAGTCGATAACCTTTCAAGTATTGCCCGGCGGTAATCGCCTCTCATACCACTCGATAATTTACCAATGAAAGAGGCAGGCGCCGGAGACTGGAAGGCAGGAAACAAAGTTTTATTCCGTCGGAGCAGAACACATCAGATCAGACAGCAAGGTATCGTCACGAGGTGCTCTAACTGCATCTCTGAGACCTGGTCTCTTATACACAGGTTTATTGCTTTATTACATATGGTACATTCTTATTGAGACTTTGATGTACGGAAAGACATTCCTTGGAACCCCCACTTCAAGCTTGTTCCCACACATATCTACAGTAGAAGTCCCCACCCCACCCACAGTAGGAGATGGCTATCACGCAGCTGGATATTCCGCCAATTCCCGGGGGTGTGTGCAACCGGCCGGGTCTCAGGGGGTAGGGGCTTTGATCCGCCGTAATCCCTTTGATGTGGGGTGTTTCCCTTACAGTAGGGGCAATAAACTGCATCCGCAGGGCTAGGTGATGGCCTGGAATCGGTTCGGACAATGGGGCGCAGAGGAAGGGGGTTTATCAAAGAGGGGCATGACCATGTATGGGATGTCGGTCAGGTGTGGGATGTGGTTCCATGGCAGGGTCGCGCTGAATGAGAGGGTTTATGGCCCGTGTATGAGAGAGCGGGGGTGGCCGGCGCGCGGGGGATACTTGCAGCGTCAGGGGAACGCGCTGGCGATCGACAATGAGCGGGGGAGAGAGTGGGGTGCCTAAAATGGCTGTCGTGTGCTCGCTGTGTGTGGCGTTGGGGAGAGGCAAGATGGCGCAGATAATGTTCAGTTTGCAAGCTAAATTTCCACAGCAGCATGTGGGTAAGCACCAAGCTGCAACTTTCTCCTAAACATGACGTGCCACACCCAGCCCTCCGCACCCATACATGCATACAAGCATCCTGATAGAGCGCATGTACTACATAATGGAGCCCTTCCACTGCCCAGCACAACGCTCTTTGAGGTGAAATTACATTATTTCACATCGAACCTACATCTGCTGGGTTGTATCCTGTATAATGTGATTAGGAGTCGCAAGCCAGGCACAGGGTCGCAAACCAGGCGGCAGGGGTCGCAACGGGTTGCCTAGGGGTCGCAATAGAGAACCCCTATTGACGTCCATAATAGATCAGTGACCCATGCTTTTCAATCACAAGGTGGATATTATTTCAAGAAAAAATATAGGAAGCAAAGGCAGCACTCTGAGGGATAAAGGTAGGCTTAAAAGATACAAGGACACACACAGTACTCCAAGGTTAGTGTCCATTTTCACGTGTGTGCAGTCCACAAATAGATATCTCAGACTTGATTATAGCACAGTCACACTGCGGTTCTACTACCTCTAATTTTAACATTAGAATGGAAACAATCATGTGATGTTTATACTTGATAGCTGTAAAAGGTGACCATCCTGCCCCAGACAAATAGACTTCTGATGCCACCGGGCCAATGGCCACGACTAAGAGAAATAAATAGAAAACAGATCGACTTCTCCTTGGACTAAAACTCCCTTTTTTGATGCATTATACATACCACCAAGCGACGGATATATTAATGATCTTCGATGTCTAGGTCAGTACTTGAAGGAGCAAGTAGGGACAGCCACATGCAGGAATGTGCAGGTACTCAACAGACCCATGGACGGGATGGCACACAAACTTTGGCCCCCTGCGTCCATCCATCTCAATGAGGTCAGTGTTCGGATGTTAGAAGGAAAAGGTCTCACCACCAAAACGAGGGTCAGAAGTAAAGTGGTTTCAAAACAGTGCTTAATTTGTAAAATATGAAGTGTAGATCCTCAAGTATTGGTTGAAGGCCACACCTACTTATCCCTGGCTCCACCCACTTACTCTATTGGCTCCACCCACTTACTCTATTGGCTCCACCCACATCTTCAACTGGCACTGCTAAAAGTCAGACTTAATACCGATCTGAATTTCAGCAAGGGAGCCTTGCTCATAGTAAGGTTTTGATAGGAGGTTCCCGTGCCCTGTGAAACATTTGAAAAAGATTACATCAAAAGTGCATTTAAAGCACAAATTTGGAATATATTAGCTAAAATGAGTAGACAGAAGGACCAATGCGAAAAATAACTTGTGCACTGACAGTCCAGAACAAAAACAACTTGTGCAGTGGCAGTCCAGTGCAAAAACAACTTCTTTATGGCATCCAGTGATAAAACAACGTTTACACAGAAAGAAACATGCATAAAACAAAATGTTCACAACTTGTGTCTGACAGTCTAGTACTAAAACAACATTTACACTGAAAGAAACGTGCATAAAACAATATTTTTACTGACAGTCCAGTGCAAAAACAACTTGTGTCTGACAGTCTAGTACAAAAACAACGTTTACACAGGAAGACCAGTGTAAAAACAGCGTTTGCACGGACAGTCCAGTACAAAAACAACTTGTGCACTGACAGTTCACTACAAAAACAATGTTCAAACATGAAGAGCAGTGTAAAAACATCTGCACTTGCAGTTCATTGCAAAAACCACTTTAGTGCTAAAGCAACATTTGCACTGGCAGTTCAGTACTAAAACGACATTTACACAGAAACGCCAGAGTAAAAACATTTTTTTTCACCGAAGATCCAGTCCAAAAACAACGTTTACACAGAAAGAGCAGTGTAAAAACAAAATGGTCACTGACAGTCCAGTGCAAAAGCAACATGTGCATCTACCGTACATTGCAGAAACAAACACCTGCAGTGGTCCAAGCGTGGGCAGCATTTACTCTGACCGAATGCACAAACAACAGCTCCTCTTACCAACATCTATAAAAACAACAACATTGACCCAGCATTTTTTGACAATGTTTTAGCAGCAGTTAGCTTGTGCAAAAGTGCCCTGAATCAGTAAAAAAGTTTTATCTAACCCCCGTGTTCAGTCTTTTCAGGAACAGCCTCAGGAATTACATTTCGTGTGGGGCAGAGTCAAAGCCGGCAATGTATGTGCCCAGGAGGCCCAGTGATGCATTGGCGAGGGTGATTTGTGAACTCACCCCGCCTAGACCAGCTAACGGCTCCTGCAAGCGAGAATTAGACAGCGCTGAGTGATTGTAAAGGAAGTGGCATGTGGCAGAGGAATGTATACTCTGTGGGCGCCATTTATCTGAAGAGGAGCCAGAGTGTCACAAAATAAGGGAAGCTGGCCTTAGCATGCAGAATTGGGATAAGCACACACCACAGTCACTGGATATCCTTGGTAACTCCTCGGGATATCCAGAGTTGCTGCGGGCCGTGTCCCAGTGCTTTGGCCTCTGCTGGTGCTATTTTGCTCTCTCACTTACAGCTAAACCTCACTGGCTGACAGGAGAGTGGTAGACAATGGTCACAAACGAGCATATCGTTCCTCAAACGCAGTGGATTATGGGTCATGCTAGCAGATGACTTTATGTCACCCAGGACATGGAGACTTAGTTTTCACTTAACAATCTACTGCATTCTAGGAGTTGTGGTTTACGTCAGTTGATCTACTCGAATTTCACAGCTGGAAACAATGGATTGTCAAAGAAACATCCCAGTGTGCAGAACTGGGTCCTTGGCAAGATGAACTTATGATTTTTTAAAGATACATACACAGTGATGCCAACCTTCTGTTCTCTCTGAACAATGTGAAAAATGCACCTTAAACTGCCTCTCGGTATCTGGGACCGATTACCATTTCGAATATGAAAAACTGATAAAGTAATAGCAGATGAATACATGTCAGTTTGGCAAAATAAATGAGAAACAGGCGATTCTCTTCTGCACCCACACAAATTCATCAAATTCAAAGGCCTCCTCGCATTCTGTAAACTGTTTCCTACTGAAAATTAATGGGGAGCTGCTTGGGGTGTCTCAAGGTTATGGTGCGTGTCAGGCAGACCCCAATTTGTTGCAGGGTAGGCCGCACAGCTAAAATATGGGGTTAAGTAAAGTTAAAGGCAGGCCCTGCACAGTCCCTGCCCTTCTTCCAGCCTTCTCCTCCTGGCCCCGGTGTGGGTAGTGGCATTGTACTTGTACTTGCACACAATACCCGGCACCGGAGGCATTACCTCCTCGTCCTGTCTTCCCGTCCCATTCCTTATCAGTGAGCAGCTAGTCTGCCCCCCAGAACCCCATACCTAGCAGAACGTTTTTACCACTTCCCCCAATATGGCGCCACCAATCAGGCGAGCATATAGGGGGAAGTGCGTCACATAACTTCCTGTTAGTTTTTTTCTGCCTTCGCAGTCTCTTTACCTAGCAGGACGTGGGGCCGGTTGGACGTGGTCCGGTAAGTGTATCGTTCCTTTATTTTCTATTCTCAGCGGCCTGCTGTAGCGGCTGCCTTCTTCTGTGCCTTTTTTTGTTGCATGTGAATTGATGTGTGCTCTTACGCGGCTAGCTCTAGCGGCTGCCTGCGCCTGTTTTTTGCTTGCGTGAGGTGTGCGGCGTGCTGTAGCGGCCGCTCACCTTCTGGCTATCCCGATTGCGCCCTGCTTCAGCGGGCGCGGGTGTTCTGTGGTTCCTTGTGGCGCAGAGCGTCCTCCTGAGTTCCCCGCCTCGTTAAGTGGTTTCTGGCGGCCGGGGCTCTCCTTTTCTACTTTCGCCCTCACTGTGAGCCTCGGGACTTCGGTCCCTTTAAATGGGAGCTTTTTTCTGTTGGTCCCCGACCTTTTGCTGGTTGTTGGAGTGCCTTGGTTTGCCTTTTTTGCCCCTCGCTGCCATGGACCAGGGTGCCTCAGGCTCTGCTGCTCCTACTTTGGATGCCCTGTGCCTCATTGTTAATGAGGCTGTCTCTGCTGCTTTCCGGGCTCGGGAGGCAGCTGGCCCTCCTGCCAAGGTGCCTCGTGGGTCTGTTGATCCACCTGACGCTCCAGCCGACGAATTGATTGAGGAGGAGGAGTGTGTGCGTGGGCCTTTTGTTCAGGGTGCAGAGCTCTCTGATTTGATCTCCCATGTGCGTGATAATTTGGGGTTCACGCCTCCTACGTCTGAGGTCCTGGAGGATGACTTCTTTACCCAGTATCACCAGCCGGCGCCGGAATCCTTCCCCTTGCATGGTGCTGTGCGCAGGGTGCTGGATCATGAGTGGAAGGAGGTTGATAAGTCCGCCTTCCCGCGATTTTTGTCCAGACGTTACCCTTTGGAGGGGTTTGCGACTGAGTTTCCGCAGGCCGTCAAGGTGGACAATTTGATGGCTGGCCTTTCCTCACAGGGTTTGGTTCTGTCTGATGACTCCCTTCCTTCCGACGCTGTGGATAAGCGTGTTGAGGGGGCAGTGAAGATTTCTTACGCCGCTTCCAACTTTTCTGTCAGGGCGACGGCCTATTCCAATAGGTCCAGGTCCAGTCCCTGCTGAAGGATTTCCAATCCCTGGCTCTTCTTTTGCAGGATGGGGAGGATGCCTCCTCTCTCTTGGCCCTCATGGAGTTGCAGGTGCGCTATTTGTCCGATATCTCCTTTGACAATTTGATTGCCGCTGCGACTGCTTCCGGTGCTTCGATTGCTGCGAGGCGTCATATCTGGATGCGTTCCTGGAAGGCTAAGTCTTCTCAGAAGGCGGTCCTGCTTAAGTTGCCCTTTGTGGGGTCCAAGGTGTTCGGGCCCAGGCTGGAGGACATGATCAAACAGTCGGCAGAGAACCGCCAGCTGGTGACTGCTGTCCGCCCTCCTTCTAGGGGACGTGGTTTTGGCTACCGCCGTGCCTTTGGTCCTGCTGCTCTAGGTGCTTCGCAGCCTTTTCGTGGCAGGTCAATCTTTTCCTCCCCGTCGCACGTTCAAGATGGTGACTTTGTTGTCCATCCTGCATCTGGTGCTTCCCGGGAACTTCCTGCAGTCCCTGGACTTGATGGATGCTTACCTACATGTCCCTATCCATCCTGTGGATCAGAAGTATCTCCGCTTTGCTGTTGGTTCCCGGCACTTCCAGTTCCGGGTGCTTCCTTTTGGCCTTTCGTCGGCGCCAAGGGTTTTCACGAAGCTCTTGGCCCCTCTGGTGGGTATTCTCCATTCCAGAGGTGTTCAGGTTTTTCCCTATCTTTACGATTGGTTGATTGTTTCTCCTTCTTTTTCTCAGGCTCTGTCATATGTGGACCACGTGTGTCATCTTCTGGGGTCCTTTGGGTTTCACATCAACCACCAGAAGTCCTGCCTGGTGCCCTCCCAGTCTCTGAAGTTCCCAGGGGCTATGTTCCGCATGGATCTGGGGTTGGTGTTCCTTTCCGAGGAGCGGCAGTTGACTTTGTTCCGTCACCTTTCTTGGGTTCTGTCCCAATTCCAGGTGTCTGCCCGGCTCTGGTTGCAGAGTCAGGGGGAGATGGCTTCCACTCTGCATCTCCTTCCTTGGGCCCGGCTGCATTTGTATCCCCTCCTGCATCACGTTCTGGCCCACTGGGATCCTGCCTCTCTGGACTACGAGACTCTTATTCCTGTCACCCCGGGGCTTCGACCTGCTTCCTCCTCCGGCCGTGGTTGTTCTGTCAACGGATGCCAGTGCCATTGGTTGGGAGGCGGTCTTGGGCCCTTCCAAGGCTCAGGGTCGGTGGTCCCTGTTTGAGTCTTGCCAGTCGTAGAACTGGAAGGAGTTGAGGGCGGTTTGGTTGGCTCTCCTGTCGTTTGCTCCTCTTCTTCTGGGTTGTGCTGTTTCGTTGCAGACCAACAACCAGGTTGTTCGGGCTTATGTGAATCGCCAAGGGGGCATGTGCCGGTCTCTGTTTCTCCTCTCCCGGACGATCGGTCTTTGGGCAGAGCGCAATCTGTTGTCTCTGACGGTGGTGTATCTTCCGGGGACGGAGAATGGGCCTGCGGACTCTTTGAGCAGGGTGTTCCCTTCCTCTGGGACGATGTGTCTGTCCCCTCTTCTGTTTCGTCAGATTGTCCACCGGTTCAGCCTTCCCTGGCTGGATCTGTTTGCCTCAGTGGAGTCGGCCCTTCTTCCCCATTTTTGCAGCCTGGTTCCTTCTCGGCTTGCCTGGGCGATCGACGCCTTCACGGTTCCTTGGTCCCTGTGTCTTCTGTTTGCCTTTCCGCCTTTTGCTTTGATCCCCTGGGTCCTCTGGAAACTTTGGTTGGATCGGGCGGAGGTTCTTCTGGTGGTGCTAGAATGGCCCCGGCGGCCTTGGTTTCCCCTTCTGTTGTCCTTGTCGGTTTGCTCCCATTGGCAGTTTCCTCTTTGGCTGTCCCCTCTGCGGACTCCTCTTCTCCGGGTATCCTCTCTGCGCTGCCTCCAGCTGGGGGTCTGGCACTTGAAAGGTTGAATTTGTTGGTCCAGGGTTGTTCTGACGAAGTGGCCCAGAGTATCCAGTTGTCTCGGCGTCCTTCCACCTTGAGGTCTTACGACCGTCATTGGAATAACTTTTCCTCCTGGTGCCTTGGGAAGGGTTTGTTGTCCTCCTCCTGTGCGGCTGCTCGGGTGCTGGACTTCTTGCGTGATGGCTTTGTCATGGGTCTCACTGTTTCAACGCTCCGTGCGCAGTGGGCTGCCATTCTTGCTTTTCGGGGTTCTGATATGTCTTCTGTCTCCCCTTTGGTTGCCCAAGTTTTTTGATTCAGCGTCCTGTTTCTCGCTCTCCTGTCCTGGCCTGGGATCTTCCCGTTGTTCTGCAGGCCTTGACTGGGCCCCCCCTTGAGCCTTTACTTTCGGTGGACTTTAAGTTGTTTCTTACGTCTAAGGTTGTGTTCTTGGTGGCTGTTTCTTCTGGTTGGCGGGTTGGTGAGATTGGTGCCTTGATGGCCTCTCCCCCTTTTTTACGTTTCTGCTTGGACAAGGTGATTCTTCGTCCTTGTCAGTTCTTTCTTCCCAAAGTATTGTCTACTTTCCACTGTCAGGAGGATATCGTCCTCCCTGTCTTTTTTCCGGACCCCTCATCCCCGGAGGTGGTGGTTCTGCATACTTTGGATGTCTTGCGGGCTCTCCGCATCTATTTGGATCGCTCCATTGCCTTTCGTAAGGTCGATTCTTTATTTGTTACCTACGGGACCTCGGGTAAGGGGCTTCGTCCTTCCTTGTCCACCTTGTCCCGTTGGGTGAAATGTGCTGTGGTTTCCGCCTATGAGTCCGCTCACTGTCCCCTCCCTTTTTCGGTGCAGGGTCGTTCTACCCGGGGTGTATCCTTTTCGTGGGCCATGTTCGAGGGTGCCTCCTTGTGTGCAATGCTTCCACTTGGGCCTCTCCCCATATGTTTGTGTCTCACTACCATCTTCGGTTGGGGATGGCGGCCTCAGCTGCCTTTGGCTCCCATGTTTTGTCTGCTGTACATGATGTTTGAGTTGTACTGCTTTCATTTGATTAAATGTACCTGTTTTGCTTCAATTTCTGGCCTTTATTCTTACAATCACCGTGTGCTTGGGTATGGGCTCACTGATAAGGAATGGGACGGGAAGACAGGACGAGGAGGTAATGCCCAGTTACTCACCGGTAATATTCATTACTCTGAGTCCTGGTCTTCCCGTCCCATTCCTGAGCCCTTCCCTCTCTCCCTGTGTTTTTTCTTTGGGGTGATTGTTTTTGTTTCTGGGTTTCTTTGGTATTCTCAGGAAGTTGTGTGACGCACTTCCCCCTATATGCTCGCCTGCTTGGCGGCGCCATATTGGGGGAAGTGCTAAAAACGTTCTGCTAGGTATAGGGTTCTGGAGATCAGACTAGCTACTCACTGATAAGGAATGGGACGGGAAGACCAGGACTCGGAGTAATGAATATTACCGTTGAGTAACCAGGCATGATTGCTCAGGGCAGGCTTTGGAGTCCTCATTCGGTGGTTCACTCACTTCACAGTTCACTTTATGCGTATGAAGTGGAATGCAAAGTGCACAACCTAGTGACGAGTCCAATGCCTGCCCTGAGCGATCATGCCTCCCACGCCAGGCACGGGGCTCCGCACCAGACCAATACAATGCCACAGCCCGCCCAGGACAGGTGAATGCTGGAAGAAGGAGAGCAGGGGCCGGTGCTCTGCAGGGCCACCCGGCCACGTGGGCCATTTACTTAACCTTAACTTGGGACGGACTTCATGTGGAGCTGGAGCTACCACGCCTATGCCAGTGACTGTCACATGATGGCACCCACAAGTCCATGCCACGGCACACCAAAAAAAACAGCTTTGGTAATGTGATGGCTTATGGCTATTACTTACCGTTACTGCCCTGGTGGTGGTGGGCGGGCAGGCGGCCGGGCAGTGGCCTACCTGCCTTCAGTTATATTAGATAGGCGGACTAGGCCAAGCTGCAGTGCCTGCAGTATGACGTCATCTGGCTAACCACCTCAACTCAGTACTGCCTCAACTGCTGAGGACTCGTGCTCGTGGTGGGGACGGGTGCGTGCGTGCACGTGTGCCAGCTCGTGGCATTTAAAAAAAAATCTACGCACGCTGCCTGCCGCACAGCCGTAACCTGTCCCCCGCAGAATAAAATCCAGCCCCCTGCCCAATCAGTGTCCCACCCACCAACAAGGCCCACCGCCTTAAAGCAATTTCAAAATGCGCATCACATCCGCTTCGTGACCGTCATTCACACTCTCATCTGCATATTGGATTCACATTCATTCATGCAGTAAATAAATTGAGTTGGACGGTCTGGACACTGGGCCAGGATGTGATGCGCTGAGTGAGAAGTGAGGTAATTTAATTGTATTTACTATTTAGTCTGAGGCTACGCGCGCGGCATGCGTGTGCCACATTCACATTGCCATATGACGTGCAGATCAGGATTAAAGGTGTAGCCCTAAATCTTGAAGTATCTTTCCTTAGCAATAGAACTCAGTCTCTTTCGGGGACTTTACCTCCAGTTCTTTATCTTTGCCATGAGGGGGCCACAAGGTACCTTGTTGAACCTCACATTGTTTAACATTTATGTGGATCCACTGTCCGATTTGATCAAATCTTTTAGCTTTCATACAATATCTTATGTGGATGACACATACATAGTTGTTTCTATTTTTACCAATGTAGAGGAAATATCCACTAGATTTAAGAACTGTATCATAGCGATTGTTAACTGGATGAAAAGTCAATGCTTAAAACTGAACTCCAATAAGACAGAGGTACTCCTTGTTAGGTCTGATTTTTCATTTTGGAACTTGTCTTGTGGGCCTTCTACGCTTGGCCCATTACCTAGTCCAGTTACCAAAGTAAAACATCTAGGAGAAGTTTTTCATTCTAAACTAATGTTTACAGACCAGGTGAATCAGTTTATTTCCTCCTGTTTCTAGCTTCTAAAGATATTTTTAAAAAGTTTTACCATTTATCCCAATGGTGGTTGTTTCTTTAGTGTTATCACATATGGATTATTGCAGTGCCATAAATCCGGGTATGCAACAAGGTCTACTAAAGGAACTCCAGAGGCCGCAGTTTTCTGCAGTCCGTCTTTTGAAAAACATCAGAAAACACGAGTCTGCCTCTAAGGGACTCAAGCAACTCCATTGGTTGCCAACAAAAAACAAAGTTGGTGTTTAAAGCATTCTGCATGGCACCAAAAAAGCCTTGCATGGCACAGGTCCAGATTATCCGAAGAAAAAGATGTGGTGGTACTCCCCTAGAAAATGTTTGCATTCTGCTATAGCCAAGACTATGCAGGTCCCTAAGATTTACAAAACCTCCTGGGGTGGTTGGAGTTTTGTACAAGCTACATTGCTTTGCTAAGGAATCAAATGCTGCTGCCTCTCAGGTCCCAATCTAATCTTTGCTTTTCTCTTCTTTTTCTTAAGATCATTGATTTGATTATTTTGTTTAGTGATTCTTTAATACAAACGCCAGCAAATACACCTTCGGGCATTCGTCACACTTTGCAAATATTATGCAAATCAAATCAAAGCAAGCCTTCTACATATGCTGATTTATTTAAATTAGCGGTAGTGCAAACAAGATAAGAACGACAAATAACAGCAAGGCCACCCTGTGTATGATTCTATCTTTCAAGTTTAGTAATTGAGAAGCCTACATGTTTAGCCAAAGCAATATCTGGAAGTGACGCATCATTGACACAAGTTCCTGTTGGGGAAAAGTATATCCCAGAAGTTAGAGGATAGGAGATTAAAAATAGATAACATGTGTTTAGGTAATGGCCTATTATTTGTGAGGCAAGCTAATAGTGTACATGTGGACTTAATGACATCTTGAAAATTATAGGTAATCTCACCAAGAGTTGACATTGAAGAAGAGTTTTTGGTGGAAAACAATTCTATCAAGCGATGACATTTGAAACAGGAAACAGGTCTGACGAGTGTAGCAATCTTAAACCTGAGCTGGCACATACCTTCCTTCTTAATTTCAACAGGCATCTGCATAGTATAGATCCAATTCAGCTGATCTGGTGCCAGACTGGCAGCTTGACTGGCACTGGATGGGACTGGACGAGGCTGAGCACAGATTGGTGACACAAATTAAGTAAAGTGAACATTTAAAACAACCCAACAGACAATATTTTGAAATTATCATCGATTTTGAGCAAAATTAGTGCAAGCCAAGTCAAGTCAAAAAAGCTTTATTTCGGCTGTGCAGCCATAAAAGCACATATACGAATATAGCATTGCATATATTGTACAACTTGTAATACACGAAAATTACACAGTTAAAAATAATTCAAAATATCCTTAGGCTAGAAATGCAATAATACAAATGTATATAATGTTTTCGGACTCAACTACTATTCATCACCCAATTATTTAACAGCCTTAGGTGTCACTCACTACCTGGTGGTCTATGGGCATATTTTTTTAAAAAGACATTAAAAAGAAATTACAATAAATACATGATAAAAAAAGATAAAAATGACTCATGAAGGATGGGTTTCAAACAGTTTTCCTTGTTTGGGGGAATGTGCAAACTTAGCTTAGCAGCATAATTAATGGGTGAGCAATGTGGAAACTTAGCTTAGCAGCATAATTAGTGGGAGAGCACAGTTAGATTATTTCCAGACTCTGTTTTCTTTATAATGCACCTACGTGTACACCACATCGTAAATAAAAACCTAGAGGTGGCAAATACAAATAATGGGTCCGTCTCATTTTTTAGGAACCTAAAGGACTGAGTGTGATGTCTAATACCCACATTTCTGCAAAGGTGGAGCACCCACTTGGACCGTGGCCTACTGTAGGCAGGACAGAAGAGAAGAACATGAAGTTCTGTTTCTTCGGTCGAGGTACACCCTGGGCAGTCTAGTTTAATGGCTCCCTTCCATTTATTTGTGAGTGCTCGAAGCGGGAGCACCCCGTGTCTAAATTGTAAATACAATTTATTTGCAATGAAATGCTGGATACTATCTAGGGCCGGCTCTAGCTTGTATTGCTGTTTGACATCCAGAAACCTGGAGGTCAGACTGCATGAGTTAATGCACTGTGATAGTTGGGCAAATTTGTATTCTTTGTAGGCAGAGAATAGGGACTTTTTGGGAATAGAGGGACAGGTTTCTTCTGGTGTCAACCACATGTTCGCCCTCCCCAGTGCTTGACATGTGTTCCTAATGTGGGATAACCAAGGTATGTTTCCTGCTCCCAAGATGGTCATAAAGTCCTTCAATTCCTCCCTATAATTTACCAACTCAGGCGTGCTCCAGAGACGGCACCAAAACAAAAGTGGTTGGGAGGCAATTATATCAGTAATGGGACCAATACCCAAATCCATCCTTAATGGTGTTAGTGGGGTACTCTTAGGAAGACCCAACAGCTGCCTGAGGAAGGTGTTCTCAGTTAGGGATAGAATGTTATATGGGGAGTGTCCCCCGAGCTCTGCTCCATATAGTGACGCTCCCCTTGCCTGTACTTTATATATTTCTGCGGGTGAACCTACCACTTTTGGTGTGCAATTTTTGTATACTTTTAAGATACCCCCTATGGACTGTGTTAACTTTAAATTAGCTTTCTTTACTTGGTTCCCCCAGTCCATCTTATCGTTAAGTGTGAGACCCAGATAGTCAAAGATGGACACCCTCTCTTGGGCCCTACCTTCCATTTGCGGGTGGGGGCAGTTGGTAGTATTTGCGTGGAAGACCATATATTTTGTTTTTTGGAGATTTATCTCCAAGTCCCTCTTCCTGCAAAATGAACAGAACTCTTCCAATACCTGCTGCATATCCATAGGAGACTTGGACAGTAGCAGCGTATCGTCCGCAAACATTAAAGCTGGTATTTTGCGGTTTGCTATCCTTGGTGACTCTATATCTTTTACTGCCAGTAGGGTTTCAATGAGACCATTTAAAAAGAGGGAAAACAGGGTCGGAGCTACAATACATCCCTGTCTCACCCCTTTCTCTACAGGGAAGGGCACTGTCAATTCCCCTTTCTTACCATATCTTATTCTCGCATACGTATCATGGTGCAAGCGCTTTAGCTGATGGCATAAGTAGGCTGGTACCTCCATATCATGGAGTAGGCCCCATAATTGATCCCGGTGCACCATGTCGAATGCGGATTTGAGACCCACGAAGGTTAGGTAAAGACTGCCAACCTCCAAGGTTATAATTTTCCAATGTATCAATTGCAATATGAATATCTGATCAATGGTTGAGGTTTTAGTCCTAAACCCAGCTTGTAGAGGTGTTAATACATTCTTTTCTTCCATCCATGATTGCAATCGACCAAGGAGAACACAGGCAAATATCTTTTGAGTGACGTCAATGAGACTTATTGGACGATAATTTGCCAGGTTGAGCGGGGTACCTCTTTTGTAAATAGGAATAATTTCTGCCCCTGCCCAAGTCGGGGGCATTGCCATACCTTGAAGGATGGCGTTAAACAATGTCCATAGGTAGGGAATCCACACTGCTTGTTCGTTTCTAAAATTTACCCAGTGCCGCAGTGACCTCTTTCATTGTACAAGGGTGGCACTGCTATTTAGGGGGATTTCATTTATTACTGTTTCCCTAACAACTACAGCACCATCTACGATCCTTGTATATTAAGTTTTAAAATGGGATCTCCAAACTTCTTTACCCAAGTTTGGCTCGATTGCTGAGTTGCCTTCGGATTTTCCAGTTTTCACTAAATTCCAAAAGCCTCTCATGTCTCGATTGTCTAAAGCTTTTCTAATTGCTTCCCATTTATCTATCTCCCAGGTTGCTTTCGCTTAAGCTAAGGTTTTTTTGCAATGTGCCCTGTTTTCTTTAATATATTGGTTGTCATTTTTTTTGATCCCCAGTAGTAGATCATGTTTAGCATCCCTACACATTTTATTATGCCAGGGATGTTTGGGTTTAGGGTCAGAACTATTGGTGTAATCATTATTATAAAAATACTCAGCCAGTTTTAAAAACATTTCATGGTGATTCTTACTTAGTAATGACAGGAATTCTGAACCTTGACTGTTTTCAGATACTCGAAATGCAGTTTGTAAAAAAGGGATGATTTCTTTGTACAGGGTGGCCACTTTTTCCGGGGACTGTACAAATATTCCCCACCGTACTCTTCTACCCCCTTCTATTGCAACTAGATTTGGCACTGCTTGTGGGGATATACTCTGATAGTCCTTAGACTGGGGGAAAGCTATTTCAAGCACCAACGGATTATGGTCACTTTCACATCGGGATTTAACGGAGAAATCTATAGTTTTGTGCCATAATTCTACATCCACCAAGATATAATCAATTGTAGATGCCTGCCCAGACTTGTTAAAAGTAAGGTTACCCGGGCTGTCTGAGGGGAAGCGGCCATTGCGCGCCCCGAGTGAGTGGCTAAGTGTTAGTGAATTCATCTGCAGGACTAGGGGGGTCCATCCCCTCATTGGATAGATGTTACAATCAGGAATTATCCGGGCCGAGTCTTCCTCGCTTGTAATGGTATTATCGATGCCATTTAGGGGTTCAAAGTGACAATTAAAATCCCCACCAATATTTTCATGGGTATACTCTGGTAAAGTGTGAAGAAAAGTATCCAGGCAATCTATTGTCTGTGAAGTTTGCCCCTGCCTCACTGGACGGGAGTAAATGTCAATAATGGCTATCTTCAAGATGTTATCGAAAGAGAGGAGAATACACAGAATATCAGGAGAAGGGGTATCTATCATTTTAAAGTTGCATCCCAGATGTATGTCAACCCAGGTACATAGGCCCCCTGATGGTCTCCCCCTAAGCCCCTGGACGGCTGGAATACAGTTTGTAACGTATCCCACTCTATGCAAATCTAGCCTGGACCATGTTTCCTGGAAGAGGCATAGCTCATGGGTGTCTATATACTCTCCCCAATCTGGGAGATCCATTTTTGAGCTAAGACCTGCTATATTCAAGGATAAGATCTTGGGGTTAGTGCAAATAACTAGCCAAGGACACAACGTACAATCTGGGTCCTATGCTGAAATGGCCATAGCAATTAGGTAAGTGCAATGGGGATCTCTCCGGTCCCTTCCCTCAGAGTTAACAGAATAGCTATGATGGGTGCTGCCGGTACAAATATTTTTCACCTGGCAGTCACTCTTGTAATGTGTCCCTTCTTGTGACACTTAACACAAGTAACCACTTTGGGCCTGAGAGATCCTTCCTGTCCTCCCTTTTCTTTCTATTGTGCCTGACTCGAAACCCAATTCCTTTGCAGTTTGTGCCCTCATTTGTAACCTTTGCAATTGCCCTGGCCTTCACCCTCTTGTTTGGAACCAGACTGTGTAAGGTTTCCTACTCCTTTGGGTTAGAGCCATGCTGATGCAGCCCCTTGCTAACCCTGTTAGCTAATCACTTGTCAACTAACACTCCACACTTCTCTGTACCCGTAAGTGGTGTAGAGATCTCATTCATGAGTCGCTCTCCAACAATTACCTGGTTCAGCGCATGAAAACAACAACATACATACACATGCCCTCAGGATCTTACCGCAAGGATTTGGAATGAACTGTAACAGAAGCACTTTATACAAGGGAGCCAATAAAGTGCCCACTCTCATGCTTCCACAACATAAATAAGGAATTCCAATAAGAATTGCACTTCTACCATTGAACTACACACATGAGCCTGTGACAGAGATAGTAGTCCTCTGCCACCACAGAGAGTACTTGGTGCAACTCTCCAGGTCCAGGACGGGTCCAACATCAGATTCTTGTCAAAAAGAATGCCTATGCCTTTGCATGCATGTTATATTAGTGTTAAGTTGGGGCCAAGATCCAAAGAATGGGACACCAGATACTATCAGTTGGGCACATTACTGTACGTCATGCAGGGGTCATTCCAATTCCGATACCTTACACCGTGGAGATGTGCATTTAGGACATAGCATGTCCATCACAGGAGGGGCTTCAGAGTCCTTCTTTCATTCAAAATTGAGGAGTCAACTATAGGCTTCCCATGACATCCTGCACACTACTGGGGATGTATCAGCATTTGAGGTGCAGCATTTCTTTGATCCACTCCACTGCCGAGCTCCTGCTGACCTCTGCTTGTGTCACTGCTTTCGGAAGGCTGTGACATGCTGCTGCTGCCTGTGCTTGTATCACTGCTTCCGGAAGGCTGTGACATGCTCCTGCTGACCTGTGCTTGTGTCACTACTTCCGGAAGGTTGTGACATGCTGCTGCTGTCTGTGCTTGTATCCACTCCTTCCGGAAGGCTGTGACATGCTGCTGCTGCCTGTGCTTGTGTCACTGCTTCAGGAAGGCTGTGACATCCTCCTGCTGACCTGTGCTTGTGTCACTGCTTCCGGAAGGCTGTGACATGCTGCTGCTGCTTGTGCTTTTATCACTCCTTCCGGAAGCCTGTGACACGCTCCTGCTGACCTGTGCTTGTGTTACTGCTTCCGGAAGGTTGTGACATGCTCCTGCTGACCTGTGCTTGTGCCACTGCTTCCGAAAGGTTGTGACATGCTGCTGCTGCCTGTGCTTGTATCACTCCTTCCGGTAGGCTGTGACATGCTGCTGCTGCCTGTGCTTGTATCACTGCTTCCAGAAGTCTGTGACATGCTCGTGCTGACCTGTGCTTGTGTCACTGCTTCCGGAAGGCTGTGACATGCTGCTGCCGCCTGTGCTTGTATCACTCCTTCCGGAAGTCTGTGACATGCTGCTGCTGCCTGTACTTGTATCACTGCTTCCGGAAGGCTGTGACATGCTCCTGCTGACCTGTGCTTGTGTCATTGCTTCCAGAAGGTTGTGACATGCTGCTGCTGCCTGTGCTTGTATCCACTCCTTCCGGAAGGCTGTGACAGGCTGCTGCCGCCTGTGCTTGTATCACTGCTTCTGGAAGGCTGTGACATGCTGCTGCTGCCTGTGCTTGTATCAATGCTTCCGGAAGGCTGTGACATGCTGCTGCCGCCTGTGCTTGTATCACTGCTTCCTGGAGGCTGTGACATGCTGCAGCCGCCTGTGCTTGTATCACTGCTTCCGGGAGGCTGTGACATGCTGCTGCCGCCTGTGCTTGTATCACTGCTTCCGGAAGGCTGTGACAGGCTGCTGCCGCCTGTGCTTGTATCACTGCTTCCGGAAGGCTGTGACAGGCTGCTGCCGCCTGTGCTTGTATCACTGCTTCCGGGAGGCTGTGACATGCTGCTGCCGCCTGTGCTTGTATCACTGCTTCCAGAAGGCTGTGACAGGCTGCTGCCGTCTGTGCTTGTATCGCTCCTTCCGGAAGGCTGTGACATGCTGCTGCCGCCTGTGCTTGTATCACTGCTTCCGGAAGGCTGTGACATGCTGCTGCCGCCTGTGCTTGTATCACTCCTTCTGGAAGGCTGTGACATGCTGCTGCCGCCTGTGCTTGTATCACTCCTTCTGGAAGGCTGTGACATGCTGCTGCCGCCTGTGCTTGTATCACTGCTTCCGGAAGGCTTTGACAGGCTGCAGCCGCCTGTGCTTGTATCACTCCTTCCGGAAGGCTGTGACATGCGGCTGCTGCCGCCTGTGCTTGTATCACTGCTTCTGGGAGGCTGTGACGTGCTGCTGTCGCCTGTGCTGAGAAGCCTCAAACCGGCAACAGTTTAAGGTCCGCAATACTTATTTCTATTAAAAAAAAGAGCAACTCTCCCACATTAGGAGTCTGCACTGGAATATGTCAAACCATGGAAACCTCTTTACGATTGAAGAGATTATATAGGACTAGGCAGATTTAATATTGATAGCAGAGACATGGGTGAGCTGGTGGGGGGGTTGTATGACTATCAGAACTTTTCTAACGTCCTATATCATGGTGGGATGATGGATTGGTGACGTTATCGAGAATGAGTTACTAAATTCTACCAAAAAGCCAAAGACATTTGTAAGTATGGTTATCTACATTAAGAGTGATTCATTGACGTATCTATCTTTATTGCATCTAGAAGTAGAAACTAAATTAAGAGTGTTTGAAATTTTAAGACTTCGCTTCCACAAATTCCACAATTGTTTTTTAGTCTCTACAGACATGAAGAATTCATGAAAACTGCCACGTTCACAAACTATATGGAAAGCACCCACATTTTACTGGGAAAAAAACTACTTTTACCACAAGACAAAACATTTTTATGGAATATCTCAACCACAGATGTATACAAACTTCGCATCCGCACGTGTGTTAACTTTGCGCAATTTCAGCAGCAGAATTGCAATCCTGCACACCTCCTAGTCACGGTGTGTAAAAGTGTGCTTTAGAACAATTCTACACTTGTAGCTGCTCGCCTCTCTTTCCTCGTGCCTCCGCTGCCATAAACCTCCGTAGGAGGCACAGTGAGCTCCCGTGTGGGCGGGAGCTGGTCAAGGGTCATGCGCAGCATCCCATGTCAATGACAGCCAGAAAGATTATTAGAGGAGACGAAGGGCTGAAATTAAATGCCACCTGTATTAGGTCCAATCTTTCCGGTGCGGTTAATTTGTGATATCATTCTCTGGGGACTGTGAGTCATACAACATGCAGTGTTAATTTAACATAATAGTCTTGCACGAGAAAGGGGAAAATAACAGGAAGCGACATTACTGTATGCACAAGGTAAAAAATTCTGAGAGCAAATTCTAACTATTCAGCACATATCCTTGGCAGAAGTAGGTAAGAAGAGAAATATATCTGCACGTGAACCAAAGCAAGGGCAAGAAAGGGTCTTAGACCCGTTTGCGCACGCTAAAAACCATGGGCCCATGTACAAACAGTATTTTGCGAGTCGCTAATAAATTGCGACTCGCAAAATACTGTTTTGCGACTTGGTATTTGGAAGGGACGTTCCCTTCCAAATAGCGACTCCTTAGCCAAGTACGAATGTTTTGCGACCGCTATTGCGGTTGCAAAACACTCGCAAATTATCACCTACTTCAAGTAGATGGTAATGCATTCGCAAATGGGAAGAGGTCCCCAGGGGACCCCTTTCCCTTTGCAAATGCATGTCAAATTAGTTTTTTTAGGGCAGGCAATGGTCCCAGGGACCACTGCCTGCCCTTAAAAAATGAAACAAAAACGTTTCATTTCTTTTTTTGAAATGCAGCCCTTTTTCCTTTAAGGAAAACGGGCTGCATTTAAAAAAAAAAAAGATGCTTTATTTAAAAGCAGTCCCAGACATGGTGGTCTGCTGAGCCCAGCAGGCCACCATCCCTGGGAGGGCCAGCCATTCCAAAATGCGAGTGGCTTGTTAATATTCATGAGCCTCGCATTTTGCGACCCCATTGGGAATCACAAAGAGTGTCCAAGACACTGTTGTCCATGCCAAATAGCGAGTCGCAAAGTGTGAGTGGCAAAAGCAATGCAATTTGCGAGTCGCTATTTGGCAAGTCGTACATCTGGCCGCAAGAGCGGTCAAATAGCGAGAGACAGCACACCATAATGGATGTTTAAGAGGAAAGAGAGACTGAAAGAGGATGCAAGATGATACAGTCAAGGAAAGAGAAAGAAAAGGAGATCGAGAAGGACAGTCATAACAAAAAGTGGGTATAGCCAGTTAGTGAGTAATGGAGGAGGACTCTTAAATAATGTGTATGATAGAGAGTAAGTGTACGAGTTAGGGATAAAGAGAGAGAAAGACTACTTGGAAAGTCAGGACAATTGGCAAAGAGATAAAGGAATGAGTGAGAGAAACAGGTCAGAGAAGTTAGGGCAGAAAGGAGGGACATTTATGGGAAAGATAAGAAAACAAGAAAGGGTAAAAACTGAGAAAGAAACAAAAGAGCTAGAAAGAGAATGGGGTTTGGAGGGTCAAGAGTGACGACCTCTGAGCAGAGGCTGTCAAGAGAGTAGGATTGCCTGAAATGAGGGTCATTCACAGTGCATGAAGAGCACTATATGAATGAATTAGGAAGAGGCACAGAAGAATAGTACGTCATAGTAGTCACCAGGTGGTGAGGCATAACGAACACTTCTGTGGTATGGCCCCAATACCCCCAGTGCCTGCCAGTTACTCCATGCCTCCCTTTATCACACCAAGGTAGAAAGAAAAGGCCTGTTGGTGGACTCACCTGTTTGGGGGACACCAGCTAGTCCAGCACTTGCCTCATCATTTCTTTAATCACCAAGAATTACAGCCCTTCAGCAGCTGAAGGATGCCAACAAGGCCTGGGAGAAAGCTGCTGCAGGACCAGGATGCATTAGACCCTTTTGCTCTTTATTGCTTGCCTCCTCTGTAGTCTGACTCGGACACTGGTCTCTCACTGAGGGTGCAGGCTGGATGTGGGAGGGTCCACAGTCAAACACTGAATCCTGCTTTAGTCATCCATTCAGGCCTTCTGCAAGAGCCCTTCACCCACTCCTGCAATTAGAAAATCCTGGCCTGGCTTCCTGTAGCATTCGAGGCTTTCTAAAATATAACAATATTGTGTTACATTTCTAAGAGCAGTGTCAACTTATCCCACTGTCTCTGCACAAAGAACAGAGCAAGTTGCTGTCTGCTGCATGATATCAGGACAAGCAAGGTGCATGGCGGAGGGGTCCCGGGGGAATCCTGCACCGTGGGGGCGGAGGACGTTAAGCCCCTTTGCGTGCACACACATTCACATAGAGTTCTATCACTTGTCTCTCCCTCTCAGCATTGCTTCTTCCTTTGAACTTCATTTTGACCTTCTGGTCCCTGCTCTCTCGACTATTTTTTTATGGGCTCCGTTTCAAAGATAAATCTTCGGGTGCCTTTCCTTCCAGGCCTCTGTACACAACCAAGAAACAAAAGCTATAAATTGCAACTGTTTCTTTTTTGTGTGCGAGATCTTCAGAACACTGCTACCTGCCCGAAGAAAGGCTGAAGCTAACCATGAACTGATGTGCATTGCTCAGGCCTGTTGGCCCTGTGCTTCAGCACTCACTTCATTGTGGGCCTGAGGGGGTCCCTTCAAGTGTAGGGAAGCCTGGGGCCCCCCACGCACCGCGGGTGCCTTTGTTACACCCCTGACTGCAGGAGTTTCAGTCTTATTTTGGTATGAAAAGCAGTTCATGCAGGGCAACTAAGCTTCTTCCCATAAATGCAAACACACTGTTTTAGAAGATATTGCTTCCAGCCCGCTTCCCGCTTGTTTGATCGATAAAAGAGGCAACGCATTAGCTTACTTATCAATCTGGGAGACTTGGTCTATCGGGAATCATTCCTCAGGCACGCTTTACGTGCAACATTTTCAACCGCGACTCGCGAATAATTTCTTTCTGTTTGGGGGAAACAGACACGGGATTAGGGATACATTCTGAAGCGGTACCCTGTAACCTTGTGTCTAAGCGGAGCAGAGGAGGCTTCCTTTCTTACTTAATTCAGCGACGGCGTTCTGTCATCATCTTTCCGTGTTGTGGCGATGGCGGTTACTTCCTGCATGGTGTATTTTTTTTAAAAAAAGGAGACAACCCCTTCTAGGTGGAATGTGAATTACTTTATTTATTTTATTTATTTGTATCTTGTAGAGCGCTACCTCCAACGGAGGTGTCCGGCGCTAGAAGCGGATACAGAGAGGTATGGGCAGATTGCCAGGTGCTACCTAGTGCTAAGGAAGGCCAAAGAGCCAGGTCTTTAGGGATTTCTGGAATATAGATTCTGAATTTGCCTTCCTAATATGTTCAGGCATGGAGTTCAAAAGAGAAGCAGTTCTAATGGGAAATGACCGGCCAACCAACTTGGCATTTGCAAAGCGGGGGGTGACTAGGAGTTATAGATGATTGGACCTCATGACCCTCGTCTGATGGTGTTTACGGAGTCTCTTCATTAGATAATGAGGGCCAGTGTCTCTTACTGCTCATTAAGCGAGAGTCAGCGCCTTGAATTCTATCCTCCTCTTAACAGGCAGCCAGTGCAGACTGCGCAGATGGGGGGATATGTAGTGTCTTAGTGGGACATTTCTGATGAGCCTGGCGGCTGCGTTCTGTATTGTTTGTAATTCCCTGATCAGGTAGGCTGGTAAACCCAAATACAAACAGTTTTATAGTCCAGCTGAGACGTGATCAGCGCATGGACCACCATTTTCCTACAGTCCATGGGTAGGAGATGAAGAAACCTCCGTAGGGACTTCATTTTCCAAAAACAAGATGAGGAGACATGACTTATCTGGGTCTTGCATGAAAGGATGGAGTCAAATTTGAACCCTAAGTTCCTAGCAGAGGAGACAGGAAGAGGGGGAGGATTAAGCTCTGATGGCCACCAAAGGTTGGATTGTGGAGGGGATGGCTGATTGACAAACAAAACCGCCGTATTATCGGTGTTCGGCCTCAGACCGTTGTCAGTCATCCAGGCTGATATGTCAATCAGACACTGTTTGAAGTTGGTAAATGCTGCCTCAGAGTGATCCCTGAATGAGAACACAAGCTGGGTATCATCAGCGTATGAGATAACACTGACACCGTGCTGCTCTACTAGTGGGGCAAGGGGAGCAAGGAAGATATTAAAAAGAGTCTGGCTTAGGGCCGATCCCTGAGGGACTCCGCAAACCAGGGGGCGAGGAGATGAGATATAGGGATGCAGCAGTATTTTCTGGGACGGCCCTCAAGAAAGGAACCAAACCAAGCTAAGGTGGTCCCCATCACTCCCAGCTGCCTGACCCTGTCTAGAAGGATCTTATGTGACACTGTATCAAAGGCCGCAGACAGGTCCAGCAGCACTAGCATTGCACAGCTACCATTATCCAAGGACTCTCGGACTGTTTCTGCTACTTCAAGCAGTGCTGTCTCTGTGCTGTACTATGACCTAAAGCCAGACTGGGAGTCATGGAGCAGTTTGTTGGACTCTAGGAATTTGGATAGCTGTTTCTGCACATCCTTCTCAAGGACCTTAGCTGGTGCTGGCAGGAGGGAGATGGGCCTGAGGTTTTTCAGTTCTGCTGGATCTGCGTCCTCTTTCTTGAGGATTGGTTGGACGAGTGCAGTTTTCCAAATAGAAGGATAGGTGAAAGAAACTGGCTCTATATATACTGCACCAAAGTGAGGTACAGTGTGTATAGAGTCCAAGAGTCTCCAGAGGTAAGCAGAGGTTAAAGTTAGATAGAACGTTACTCTCTAAAGTGGTAGCTTAGTCGAGCAGTAAGGAAGTATCAAAGGACCGTGTTAAGCATTTGATGTACGCACACAGTCAGCAAATGAATTCACACACTCAAGAACTGAACTCTAGGCCAATTGTTTTTGTATAAAAAATATACTGTTGTTTATTTTTTAGAACCAAGCACGTCTGGAACAGTTAAGCATTAAATACATTTCAGTAATAATTTACTGGATATAGAACTGTTTGAAAATGCAATAGGAATGGTACTTTGTTTGATTTACAGGGGAGCAGTAGTATGCAACACTTAGCAAATGCAGTACATTGGAATGATAGGTTACTTTTCGGATTACTTTTTCTAACACAGTGCTGGATGCTAGATTCAGCACTGGTACATTTCCTGAAAACAGTTGAGAAAATGAGTTTTAGTTAGAAGGACGATTTTTAAAGAATATTCTTGTATTTTAAAAGTTGACACCACTTCGAGGGGTAAGTTGGGATGTTGAGGGTTGGTTAGGCACTGGTGGTTTGGGCACACAAGGCCGTAGGGCGTCGGGTGCAGGGGAGTCTTGGGACGTCGGATTTTCTTACCCGCTCTGGTCGCAGTAGGGGGTTCCTCTGGATTGAGGCTGCAGGCGTCGTCAGGAGGCTTGAGGCAGGTCAGGGGTCGATGGATCTCGGGTCAGGATCGCAGTGGGGACCTCCTCGTGGTGTTTTTCCACTCGAGCTCGGGCCGGGTTCGGCGGGTGCAGAGTGGGCTGGATTCACGGTTCCTGGCTGGCACCAGGAGCTGCAGTTTAAACATGTCCGGTGTTCACTGGAGAAACAGTCTGGAAAGTGAAGGCAGGCATGTCCTCCGAGGTTTATGAGGTTACTGGCTGCTGGACATGCCGGGATTTCGCAGGAGCAGGTTCGAGGGGAGACAGGCCTGTAGGGCTGGGGCCAAGTCGGTGGGCGTCATCCTCTTATTAGCTCTGCACAGCTCTTCGTCCTTCTTCTTATCTTCTTTTCTTGTTGTTGTTGGATCTGAGGAAAGAAGGTTCAGGGTGCCCCCATAATACTAAATTTAGGGACGTTACAGGTAGGTAAAGGGCAAGGACCAATGGTTCCCTTCCCTGGGGTGGGTACACCCCCTCTTCTGCCACTCTCCAGTGGGAGGGGGGCAGGAGCCTGTCCCTGGTTGGCTGAGTCCCCCCATCCTCAAGATGGCGGGGACTCGAGGTTGTGCTTCACCTCGCCTCCCCCACCTGAGGGGTGGGGTTGGCAGAGGTGGGCACACCTCTTTTCCTCACTTGTTTTTCCCGCAGTTTCAAACGCCCAAAGTGGGGGGTAGAACCAGTGGGGACCAGTTGCTGAAAGCAGCAAATGGTCTGGAGAGGCTCACAAAGGCGACATGCCTTTGAAGCTTCTCCTTCCTGAACCCTGCCCATCCTGGGGGATGAGGCTTGGTACCTCGTCCCAGGATGTGCATTGTTTCAGGCCCCCGAGAGCAGTAAGCTCTCGACCCAGGGGTCCAGACACATGTCTGGTGGTGGCAGCCTAAGCAGCCACTCAGTCAGGTCACTAGGAGTTAGTCGAGTTCCAGGAGGCATCTCTAAGATGCCCTCTGTTGTGCATTTTACATTAAATCCCACACTGGCATCAGTGTGGGTTTAATGTGCTGAGAAGTTTGATCCCAAACTTCCCAGTCTTCATTGTAGCCATTATGGTGCTGTGGAGTTCGTAATGACAAACTCCCGGCACCATATACTCTTAATGGCAGAACTGTGCCCATGAATGGACTTGGGCACTGTAGGGGTACAGGGCTCATGCACCTGTACCCTCACCACTGGTATAGGGCACCCAGCCAGAGGGGTGACTGATGTATGCCAGGGCAGTGGTTTGTAGGCATGGCACACAGGGATGTGTGCCATGTCGACTCTTTACTTTGATCTGCACCAAGACATGCAGCCTGCAAAGGCAGTGTGTGAGTGTCAGGGTACAGGGCCTCTAAGGGTGGCACAATAAGTGCTGCAGCCCTTAGAGGTCTTCCCTGGTCACAGTACCCTGGGTACCTGTGGTACCATTTACCAGGGGCTGACCTGTGGCCAGAGATGCCAATTAGGTTAGTTTTGTGGAAAGAACACAGGCCCTGGGAACCTGATTGGCAGGGACCAAGGGCACACCAAGAAAAAGTGCATCAGTAGTCTGGCAAAAAGTGGGGGGGTTACTGCAACAGAAACCCACTTTCCTACAATAGGTGCCTACCTCATACTGAAATTTAAAAGCACGATTAATGGTTTGAACGAAATGTCAGAATTATCCAGGACAAAATTGTCTTCATTCCAAGGACTTTAAGTCCCAACATGCATCATAATCGGATTCGGAATAGGAGTTTTGTTCACAGACTGTCGCTACGTTCTGTGTCGTTCTTTGAATAGTTAAAATAGGTTTCATTGATGCCTTTGACCCCCATATTCAAAAATATGCATCCATTGCGGTCAACTCGTTTCATTACATGTTGCCACAGAAGTAATTCACATTCCATCCAGAAGGGTCCGTCTCCTTTTTTAAAAAAAAATCATCAAGCAGGAAGCAACCGCCATCACCACAACCTGGAAAGATGATGACAGAACGCCGTAGCTGAATTAAGTAAGAAAGGAAGCCTCCTCCACTCCACTTAGACACAAGGTTACAGTGTCCTGCTTCAGAATGTATCCCTAATCGCGTGTCTGTTTCCCCCAAACAGAAAAACATAATAAGAGAGTTGCGGTTGAAAATGTTGCACGTAAAGCGTGCCTGAGGAATGATTCCCGATAGCCCAAGCCTCCCGGATTCATAAGTAAGCTAATGCGTTGCCTCTTTTATCGATCAAACAAGCAGGAAGCGGGCTGGAAGCAATATCTTTTAAAACAGCATGTTTTCATTTATAGGAAGAAGCTTAGTTGCCCTGCATGAACAGCTTTTCATACCAAAATAAGAATGAAATTCCTTCAGTGATGCCCTCTAACATTGAAGTAATATACTGATATAAATAATACATCTTTTCGGGGGCTGGGTTAAAATTAGTTCGGTTTCCATGCATTTACTGTACCCCTTTTTACAGTTACATTATTTAATAGAACCGTCTATGAATTTGTGTCCTCGCTGCATCAATGACGAAGAGCTCTCTAGCAAGCAGCTATAGAGTGTCAAACAGGTACAGTGCAGTACATTTTATAAATCCGATAAAATGAACATTGAGAAAGGAGGATTAGTTACAAAACAGCAACATTGTTTATTAATATTTTTTTAGATCACACCACGTCAAAGCCCTGAAGCAAGCCCCACGAATACTACTGGGTCTTGAAACGCGTTGGCATTTTTCTACCATTGAGGAACCATTAAATCACGAACACTTGCAGCTTTGAGGGATATTTTGTAACATTCACCCCCAGCTATTTCTAGAATTTTTGTCCCAATAGGAAGCATCTTAGCTGACAGGACTGTGTAAAATTATGTATATTAGAATTGCTGCATATATGAACTTCTCAAAATTACTGACTGGTGTACCATTTAGAATTTTGTGTTCATGTATTGTTGTTTATTATGTGTTTCATGTATCGTTGTTTATCTTAGGTTTGCTTAATGTAATGTATTGTTTTTGAAACAAAAAGTGTTTTCTCAATGTCAGACAGATGATATTTGAAAAAAACGAAAAAAAAAATGAAATAATTGGTTTAATAAATAACCAGGCCCAATGAATAAAGATTGAGTCCTTTGTCTGTTGAAATAGAAAACAGCAACAAAAGTGGTGGCTAGATTTCATAATGTCCACTTTTAACTAAGCCCTATCTAGCTACTGATTCTATGGGTCCAATACTTCTATTTTGAACTTTTAGAAATTTGGCATTTTCTGACTTTAGCCATTTGGTACTTGTTGCCTGTGTTTGATCACTTGTTAGGTGGGGGTGACAGCTGGGCGTTGTGTATTCCATCTGGAGAGCCAGACACAATGAGAGCTTAGGTTTGACTTGATAGGCCATCTGGGGGGATGGGCGGGAGGACCTGGGTACAGCCACACTTACACCTGACTAGGCTGTGTCCTTCCCCCACACAAATGACTGCATAACCCTCTGTAGTGAGTCTGGAGCCACGGCAGGAAGGGAAGGACCTTTCTGCACTTCAAAGGCCTGTCTTTGAAGTCTCTCCCACTCCAAAGGCCCAACTGAGTATAAGTACTAGACCTCTGACATCATCAACTCAGTACATTTCTGGACTTGTGACTACTCTGCCAGGAAGAAGGACTGCTGTGCTGCTGAAGGACTGATGCTCTGCTGCTTTGCTGGACTCCTGCCCTGCTGTGCTGCTGTTCCCCTGCCTGGGTGTGAAGGACTGATCCTGCATCACTTGAACCCAGAGTGACTCCAAGGGCTATCTGTCTGGTCCTCTGAAATGAAGTCTTAGGGACATAAAAGACTTCAAACCACCCTGTTCCTACACCTGGTCTCTGCCTTCTGTGAGTCTGACATGCCAAGTGGTGCCCCTCAGTCCTGGACCCTTGGAAGTGGATCTTATTTATTTATTTCTGGTATTTATAAAGCGCGACACTCATCCCATAGGATATCACGGCGCTATAAGAAAAAAGGGGACTATTGAGATTTATGCAGAGGAAGTTAGTTTTTTGGAAAGAGGTGGGTTTTTAGTTTTTGCCGGAACTGTAGAAGGTTTGTAGTGTGTCTAAGATCCATGGGTAGCTCGTTCCATCTTTTGGCCGCCAGATGTGAAAAGGCTCGTCCACCTGTCCTTGCCCTGAAAATGCGCTTAGGTTTTGCCAGGGCTGAGTTATTGGACCTTAGGTTCCTGTTTGGAATATAGAATTCGATTTTACCTTGCAGGATTGTAGGGCCTGTTTTGTGGAGGGCTTTATGCGCGTGACAAAGTATTTTGAAGGTGGCTCGTTGACGCATTGGTAGCCAGTGGAGTTTTCTTAGGCATGCGGATGCCGAATCTCGTTTGCCTTTGTTGCATACCAATTTGGCTGCCTGGTTTTGTAAGACCTGTAGGCGGGAGAATAGTTGCTCATTCATCCCTTCGAATAAGGCATTACCATAATCCAGGCGGCTGACCAGAAGGGCCTGGGTGATTGTGCACCGGCAGTCCAATGGGATCCAAGAGAAGATTTTGGCCAGGAGTTTCAAGATCTGAGGTGTTATCTCCTGCGGAACTGATGCATTCTCTGCTGCAGGAGCAGAACCGATACATCGCCACTGTTGCATGGAACAGAACCAGCTACTGCGTGGATTGTAACCAATGTATTGCAGCTACTACGTGGATCACAACCGGTGCATCGCCATTGCTGGGTGGGACGGAACCAACGCATCGCTGCTGCTGCGTGGATAAGAACTGACGTGTTGCCACTACTTCATGGTTCAGAACCGATGCATTGCTGCTGCTGTGTGGATCAGAACCGACACAACGTCTTCAGATCCACCACTGCGTGATGCCTCTTCCACCCAAATCCCCACAATGCTCCGGAACCTCAGATTAAGGTACTTTTGTGCAGAGGGCTTAACTAGGTCCTTGTATCCGGCCCATGCTCCATCGTGGTCATTTTGAACTTCAGACTTTGTCCCGGTCCGGCATGACCAGATATCCTATTATAGCGCTTTACGCTTCTTAGCGAATTTTTCACTTAAAACCTTTAAACATCAATATCTCAAGTTCTCATGTATATCTCAATGCCAAAGCGCAATATAGAAGCATCGACGGAGAACTCCTGATCCATGTGGCTATTATTTACCTGGATCTCCCTAATCCAGTACCAAAACTGGGTAAATCTGGAATGCAGAATATCTGCTGATCGAGATGACTGAGGGTGTGACGTTGAAAGAGGACCATCTTGGCCTGATTCGAAACCGCCAGGCCTGCTCATCCACGCCTCGCATGAAGGTCTTCCCTCACCAGTGCATCAGTTCGGAGCACAGAGAGATGGTGATGTATGGTCTGCTCGCCTGCAAACTTGCATGAAAGCTCTGCTGCACTAGTGCCTCGGACTGAGCATGGTCAGACAGAGGTGAGATACACACTGGTGTGTTACCACGCTGGAGGGACAAAGACAAAAGAAGACGCCCACCGGCCACAATAAAAGTAATTTTAACTTCTTTCAATGATGACCACGATTCCTGGCCTCTGTCATGAGGTAACTTCTGCAGATACTGTAAAGAGCTGCAACAGAGCTAGCCTGTAAAGTTATGTTATGTTATATAGTCTTGTATAGCGCACAGCTGCCCCAGCAAAGAGGCGTCTCGGTGCTGACAGCAGAGTAGAAGGACCACAGATGGAGCTAGGGCCTATAACAGAGGGAAGACATGTGTTTTGATTGCCTTCCGGAAAGCAAGATAGTTATTCAAGCTGCGAATCTGTAAAGGAAGGGAGTTCCAGAGTTTTGCTGCTAGGGTGTGAAAAGAACGCCCCCAGCAAGCATCCTCTTCACCCGGGAAACAACCACCAGGCACTGCCCCATAGAGCGAAGTTGGTGTGTAGGTACATAAGGCATGAGTAGGTTGGCCAAAATAACTGAGGAGGAAAAATTCAAAATGTTGAAGGCCATGCAGAGATCCTTAAACTCTATCCGCTTAGCCACCGGCAACCAATGCAGCCAATGGATGGCCTTGGCTGTAGAGCAGCTTCTGCGGAGACCAAGCAGGGTTCTGGCAGCCGCATATTGGACCCTCTGCAGTCGCAGAACCTCTGCCATGATTATCTCTAAATAGAGCAAGCTGGCATAGTCCAGTCTCAACAAAATCGAAGCCTGGACGATTACTTACCGTGTCGACAGATCGAAGAATCCCAGCAGAGATTTCAGCCCCCGTACTAGACCAAATCAGGTCCCTGTCACTTTCTTTGTTTGAACTTGGAAACTGAGGGCCGAGTCCATCCAGACTCCCAGATTTTTTACTACCTGCTTGGGGGTAGGTGCGCCCCCAAGGTTTGTGAGCCACCAGTGCTCACTCCATTGCTCAGTGTTTCTCCCAACCAGCAACACCTCAGACTTGTTGGCGTTAAGCTGGAGACAGTTGGCAGTCATCCACTCTGCGACAGCTGCAAGATTGCTCCGGAACTTAGGAGCATCCTGCATGGAGTTGTCTGAGAGTGCCACCACCAACTGTGTGTCATCAGCGTAAGAGACAATAGTAAGCCCTCTACCACTGGCCACTGCTGCCAATGGTTGAACATATAGATTGAATAATATTGGACTCAGAGCTGAGCCCTGTGGCACACCTTATCTAATAGACTGGACACGGGAGAGAAAAGGAGGGGCTGTCACCTGGAATGACCTCTCAGAGACAAAGGATCTAAACCAATCCAAGGCAGGGCCCACTATGCCGGCCTCCTCCACACGATGTTATAGGATCTGGTGGGAGACCGTGTCAAACGCGGCGCTGAGATCCAGTAATATCAGTGCCACTGTGCGCCCGGCATCTAATGTTGTCCGCAGATGTTCAGTCACAGCTAGGAGAGCTGTCTCTGTGCTGTGTTCTGGGAGGAAGCCATTCTGAGAGGGATCTAGAACACCATTGTTGTACAGAAACTCTGTTAGCAAAGAATTGATGTAAGCCTCAGTAATCTCAGATGCCCAAGTCAGAAGAGATATTAGGGTGGAAGTTTTCTGGTTTTTCTAGGTCCAATGTGGGTTTCTTAAGCAGAGGGACCACCCTTGGCTGCTTCCACATCCTAGGGACGATGGCCGTGGAAAGAGATGTATTAATCACCAAGCACAAAGGTGCCAGGAGTACTGGCAGAGATTTTATACATTGGTCAGGCTTGAGAGGGTCAGCAGGAGAGCCAGATTTAACTTTGCTACATAGCAAACGCAGCTGAATGCCTCAGTCAACCAAGGGCTTTGTTTTCCCACCTCAGCAATGTTACACCGTCATCCGAGGTACGTCTTTCAGGGATGTGGAGTAGCATGGTGCCACTTCAAGCAGCCCAGCTGACAATTTAGACCTGACACACTGAGAAAAAGACTATTCACTTCCTCTTTGCAGGACTCCAATGTTGGGCGCAAAATAATTGGAAGTAACTCCTAACCAACTGAATTCCTAGACCTACAATAGCATGTTCAGGCCTACATGCCCAAGTACCGCAAGCAGAAAGTCAAACAGAGAAAGGCATCGAGGGAGGTTTCCCTGGACATTAAACAATTGGAATGGGGCCCAGCTAATGTTGATTGTCCCAGGGAGCCCTGGACAATAACTTAACAGTTCTGCCTAGCTCAGTTGATACAATTGCCTTAGCTCTAGGCCCTGGATACGAGGTCTTGAAGAGGTGCTCCTTGAAATGTAAGGGGACCCCAAAGGCACAACATGACCCAAGAAACTGCTGGTCACTTCAACTCCAGATTGTTCTCCAACCATCAAACAAATCTAATCTCCACCAAGCCTCCATGATGGCTACCTCCAAAAGAGACGGACAGCATACCCTCACGATGCAAGATCTCCTCTCCAGCAATTCAAGCTAGCTGGCCAAAACCTTCACAGACCAGCACAAAAACAATGAAAGAGGAGATACAAGCATCGATGGCTGAAATTTCTAAAGAGATAAGCGCTTTGGGGGAAAGAATCAGTAGAAATGACAGCGATCTCTCTAAAATAGAAAACGATATGGAGGAAGCTACAACCATTATTTGATCCGGGGGAAGAGAAAGACTTGACAACTAAATGCTAATACCTTGAGGATCAATCTCGCAAAGGCAACATTAGGATCTGCAATGCAAGAAAGAACATTCAGGGTACTAACATGACTACATTCTATGCCTCTCTATTTGCAGACATACTGGAAGAGGATGTCCCATCTGAACTAACGACTGTAACAGCACACAGAGTAGGCCCCCTCAAAGCGGAACCCAAGCTTAGATTTAGAGACATTATACCAAAAACTGGCGTATTCTGAATTTAAAATAGGATTCTGTGAGAGGCAGGGCACAAAAGGTCTATTGAATGGGATGAATGTGAGAGGCAGCTTTATCAGGACCTATCCTAGGCAACGCTGGCTCGCAAATGGTCGAAGTGGGCTTACCCATTTGAATTGGTGTGTTCTCTGGAGGGAAAAACATACTCTATCACCTCGGTGGAGAAGGATGGCATTTGTTGGGGCTATCAGGCAGTAACTCAAGAAAGCCAGGTGCATGCAGGTGCACTTGAGCAGAGGAGAGACATGGGAAAGGAAACCAAGACAATCGAGAAGAGGTGGAAAAGGAGGGAAGCCCACTGGGAAGAATTCTTGAAAGAAATTCTGAAGTGCCCGACTCGTGGGGTTCATCACTGGATGAACCTATGCCTGATAATTATAGGGGCTGAAAGTGGGTCTACAACTGTGAAAAGCCAGTATGTCTTTCTGAGAGCAGTAGTTTTACTCAACGTTCAAGGGGAGGTTGAAGGTTACCATATGGAGACTCTGTTGGAGCTTGAGTTTCAGTTAAAGGGAAACAGGGTGGGGGTGAGGGTAAAGTTACACCATGGGGGTAAAGAATCACCGCATACTGTCTAATAGTAATAACAAACCAGTGAAGAGGACGCTAGCCTGCCGCCAATGGGGAAGTCCCTACCTGATACTGACCAATGGTTGGTGTATTGACCTGGAATATCAGGGGGTTAAATATCCTTGTGAAGTGACAGAAAGTTTGGAGGGCCATTTGTAAAGTTACTCCAGACGTTATTTACCTCCAAGAGACACATATATTGATGAAAGACTCGAGACTGATGGCTCACAAATGCTACCCCACACAATTTTTTGCATCATCAAAAGATAGGAAGACCAAAGGAGTGATAATCGATGTCCACAAACTGCAGTCACTACTGGCAGAGGAGGCGTTAATGGAGAAGACGGACGGACACTTTGTGTTCCTGGTGAGTACTTTGACTAAGAGGGACATCATGTTGAAATCCTCATACACTCCCAACATGGGAGAGGAGGGACACATGAGGAACATGCTCACACTCATGTAGAAAAGGTCAAAGGGGGAGGTCATTTGGACAGGTGAATTTTTTATTGTTCTGGACCTAAAGCAGGATAAATACCCTCTGGTAGATTCACAGGTGCTGCTATGCCGGGACTGAAACGAACCAAATTGGCGGACTCGGGTCTGGTAGATATTTGGAGAGAGAACCACACGGGTGACATACAGCACAAGTTATTTTTCTCATAGTCACAGAAGGTCTCTCTTGTTGATAATATTTTGGCTACCCAATTGCTTCACGGCCACACAATCAAGATGGAATTGGACTATTCTAGTCTTTGACCATGCACCCATTGTATGGGATTTTATATGGGGGGAGTGAATAACAAAGGGAAAGGAGCTCGAGGTTTGACAATACCATCCTCAAGGATAGATTACTAAAAATGTAACTAAATGACCAAATGTACAAGCATTTTGAGGTTAATCAGACAGACGACATCCCCATAGCCACAATCTAGAATACATTTAAAGTGGTAGTACTAGGCAAAGCTATTGACATTAGGGCTCATGAAAATCAAACGTGGTCCCGTACAAAACGAAAACTGGATATTGACTTGAAAGGCATGGAACAACAGTGCAGGAAAATAACACAAGTACGTAATCAGCTGCATCTGTGAGTAACCGAGAAACAGAAATTCTACCAGAAGTTCACTAAAGCTGTCAAACTCTTAGTGGTGCAACTATGTAGAGCACAACATGCCACATGCACACCTAATGTATAGGCGCGAGGAGGTCTTCTGCCTGGGACATAGGAGGAAAAAAGTGGGACTTTTGAGGATTTTTATCGCCAACTTTGGAACACTTTACCCTTAATACTGCGTCTTGAACCTTCTGAACTTATCTTTAGAGCTAAGCTCAAAACTGCACTATTTGAACAGTAAGTATGCACATCTGTAGGTTCCAGTTAGCAGTCGCTCCTTAGCGCGGGGACACGCCGATGTGCGTCACCAAGCGCTTTACAAAACTCCCTAAATAGAAATAGAAATAGAACTTTCTCAGAGTATACATTCAAACCCCCAAGGCACAGCAGACCTCCTGTGCCCAATACATTTGCTGTGACTACCAAAAACTACACAAATGGAATTAGAAAAAGACATAAACTTTAGGGAGGTCTCCAGTGTTATAAAAGACTTCTCACTGCCTAAAGCACCAAGCCCTGATGGGCTAACTAATGTACTCTACAAAAGACTTGCATCTTTATTGATGCGAAAGGTGATAGCCTTGATTCACAAACTAGGTAAAGCAAAAGAGCAATGTGCAGCCTATAGGCCGATCTCCTTCCTCAAATGCTTTTTAAAAGTATACATGAAAGTCCTGGTGAACAGTTTGGAAATGTGTATGACTTTCTTGATAGATCCAGATCAATCCGGCTTTATCAGAAATTGCCAGACCTTCGATAGTACACAACATGTACTCCACCTAACGGGATACGCTAACTAATGATCTGTCCCCATGAAGATCCTTGTCATTGACGCAGAGAAGGCATTTGATCATGTAGAGTGGTCCCTTCTGCGACAGATACTGTCAAAAGCGGGTATTGTCATTGATTGCAATCATATATCTGAGCGGCGTATGTAAACCCTACAGCGCAGATTCTGATCAACAGATAAATCCAACAACTTCCCAATTTCTACGGGTATGAGGGTGGGGTGTCCTCTTTCTCGTTCCTTTTAACTCTATCCATAGAACCGTTAGCCCAATTGATTAGGAAAACACCAGAAGTGAGGGGAATACCTTTTGGAGGAAGTGGACATAAATTTCATCTCTTAAAGATGGTAGCCTGCTGTTCTTGGTTGATCCAATGAACTCCACTAGGGCAGCAATGTCGTTAGTGGTGCATTAAGGGAAACCTTGGAATTAAAAGTTACCCTCACAAAGTATAAAATAATGGAGATAAAAATGGATAAGGCAGTAAAGTCGGAAATAGATAATATATTTCCATTCGAATGGGCAAAAAACAGATCAGACACCTTGGAGTATAGATAACCCCTACATTGTAGGACCTGCATAAAAAAATTATTCTTATATACAGGAGATTAAGGGTGGCCTGATAGGACACAGCATCATCTTCGTCTCATGGATGGGCTAAGTTAATTCCCCCAAGATGACATGCTCCCCAGATTGCGATATCTCTTCCAAGCCCTACTGGTCCTTATTCCCAAACACGATATGTCACAGCTTCTACAAGCATGCCAGAGGTTTATATGGCAAAAGATTAAACTCAGAATAGCCAGAAACGTATTGCAGGATTACAAGGAGAGTAGTGGGCTAAACCTACCAGATATTCAGACCTTTTACACCGGGGCAGAACTACGCATAGCTTTTGAATGGTCACTTAGGGACTCAGAAAAACATTGGCTTATAATGGAAATAAATTTGACGGATAGACCTTTGTGGGATATACTCTGGCTCCCAATACACCCCATGGACCAAGGGTAGAATATGTATCTGGCTTAACAAGACCACTTATGGAGACGTGGGACTCCCTGACTAAATCCCCACTGTTCCAATTATTTTTCACCCCATTTATGCCATTGCTTTGTAACCTGGAGCATGGAACTCAACCAGTAAGCAGCATGGAAACTAGACAATTGCACCATGCTATGAAAAGGTTGAGGCCATGTATCGTTCCTTTTCGGCTCCATCCGTCTCTGTGGGGAAGTTGGAACCTTGCCCAATGACTACTATGTCTTTGTGCTCCTTCCCAGAGCTTTCGATGGAGGAGTTTAATAAAATTGTGTCGAAAGTCAAATCTGGCTCTCCTAGTGATCCTCTTCGGCCTGCCCAATGTAGAGATTCAGCGTTACTTTGTCTTCCTTCCCTGCGTGATCTTGTCAATTTATCTTTGACGTCTGGTTCTGTCCCTGCTAGCTGGAAACAGGCTCAGGTGATGCCTATTTTGAAAAAACCTGCCCTGGATCCATTAAAGCTGGAGAACTATCGCCCTATATCTCTGCTCCCATGGGTCGCAAAACTGACTGAGGTTCATGTTAATGCCATTTTATCTAATCATCTTCATTGCGCTCACATTTTGGATCCCTCGCAGAATGGCTTTCGACCCGGCCATAGTACTGAGACTGCGTTGCTCTTTATGGTTGAGCACCTGCGTACTCTGGTCGACTCGGGTCAAACGGCGGCACTGGTGCTTCTCGATCTCAGTGCCGCTTTCGACACCGTCTCCCACACCATTCTAATACAGCGTCTGGGTGAGGCTGGTATCGATAACGTGGCACTCGAGTGGTTTCGATCGTTTTTATCTGGTCGCACGTTTAGGGTTGTTACTCCTCCTTTTCAGTCTAAACCCTATCCTATCACTCAGGGTGTGCCGCAAGGGTCAGCTCTGAGCCCCACACTTTTCAATCTCTATGTGCAGCCACTGGCTGCTGTCGCCAAGCGTTGGAACCTGACTATGGTGTCCTATGCTGACGACACGCAGCTGGCGGTTGCATTAAGTGGGGCGTCTGACCTCGAGGTTGCTGAGTTCCGCGAGGGACTGAGCTCAGTGGCCCGTTGGATGACAGATAATTGCCTGCAAATGAACGCTAAAAAAACCGAAGTGCTCATTGTCGGCAAGCAGAGTCATCTCTGGGGTGATCCCTGGTGGCCACCCGAGCTTGGTTCAACTCCTCTTCCTGTCACCGAGGTTAAGAACCTTGGGGTCTGGTTGGACTACAAACTCAGTTTTGCCTGTCATACCAAGAAAACCGCTGCCACGTGTTTTGGGATTCTACGTAGGCTCAGACCTATCTTTAAATTCTTTGATGCTCCAACCAGACAGCTTATTGTTCAAGCTACGATTTTGTCTAGGTTGGACTATGCGAGCTCTCTTCTGTTGGGGGCTAATTTGGCCGAACTTTCTAGACTTCAACGCGTTCAAAATGCTGCCGCCAGGGCTCTGGTGGGCTTACCGCGATTTTGCTCGGCCAAAAATACCATTGTCAAACTTCATTGGCTCCCTGTCGCTCAGAGGATTAAGTTTAAATCTCTGTGCCTTGTGTTTAAAATTCTGAAGCACTCTTCTCCTCAGATTCTGGAGCATTTTATTCTGCCTTATGTTCCCTCACGCTCTCTAAGATCCTCGGGTCTTCACTTGGTCACAGTCCCGCGCTTTAAGAGAGCTAGGTCCGGCGGCCGCTCCTTTAGAGTACTTGCTGCCGGGCTCTGGAACTCTCTTCCTGTCCATGTCCGTGCAATTAACGAACTTTTTGCCTTTAGGAAGGCTGTTAAAACCTTCCTTTTTTCTCTGGATTCTTAGTGCTGCTGTGTTCTTGTCTTTGGTATTACTTGTGTCCGGTATTTTGTCCTTTATAGCGCCGGGACGCCCCTTTGCTGGGGCAGCTGTGTGCTTTATAAATCCGGATAACATAACATAACATAACAACTATGACAATTAGGTTTTCCAGAAGTCAATTAAATCTTTCACTCAGTGCAGAATGGAGTTTAAGGTGTTAGACGCAGAGAGACTCAGCTACCGTCAGATGAGACACTAGACCCTACACCCGATATACAAGAAGGATGAGCACTAGGGACTTGACCCAATTTGACAAGCAGTGGGTTTACAAAAGGTCTGATTGCCACTATATATAGAGCATAGAAAACACTGCCAGAGAAACACAAACGGCGCTATATGAATAAATGTAGGCAGGGTACTTGACGTTGATAAGCCGCTCCTAGTGTGATAACCCAAACGAGTTACAGGAACGTCGTAGGTGTGGGCATCTCACAAAAAGTTACGGACTGGTCTCACACACCACCTGGTGTCATGCTTCATCATTGACCAGTCCTCGCCCTCTAAAACCTTCGTTTGATAAAGGGCGGGCATACACTTGACGACAAGGATGCACTTTCTAAATGGTTAAGTGGGGGCCCGTGAAACTGTGAGTGGGGTTAAAAATCATTATAGTGGTCAAAAAGTGATTTTTAATGTGATTGACAACTATATGATATTAAAAATTATGTGTGACGGTGTATGGGGTATTTAGTGTCCCCTAACCGTCCTATGTGTGGTCAACATGTTTCTGCCATAATGGCCCTGTTGGGTCCGTGGCATTCATCAGGACCAAATTATGAGTGAGGGCTCCGTTCTTACCAGGTGTTGATAAGACACTACCACTGTGTGAGTGTAGC